>NW_019736406.1:208928-272728 GCF_002891405.2 Cryptotermes secundus
ACATAGGTTGTCCAGTCATTGACGTTAGCTCTTTCTAAGGGACTCAAGTAGGTGTCTCGCCCCTCACCTGAGGAAGGAAACAGTTCCAGTTTCCGAAATGTTGTCTTCTCTAGTTTTTTAGAATACCGGACGATGGATAAAGTTCAAAACTAAGTGATTTCCAAACTTCATTTGTTTCTTTCAAAGAGCCTGCCTTCGCATCTTATCACGAGTCTCACAGACTCAGCCCTTGTCCTCAATGAATTTTGATACTTGGAACTCTACTTATCATTTTGGATTTCATTACTATATCCTATTTTTTTTACATCATTTTCAGTATTATCCTCCTATATACCACTATTTCATCAATATTATTTCCTTAGTTGTGTTTCAGATCGAAATTCGGTATGCATTTCTCATATCCCCACTTAAGCTTCTTGTCCAACTATCTTACACTCATTTCACTTCATCACAATATCATAAGTTGTTGAAGAGTAACAATTATTAATTTCCTCTTCATGAGTGTTCCTTCAACCTCCTGCCATTTGCTGTCTCTTTGCTCGTGCATGTATTTTGTAAGTGTGAATGACCCGCTTGTTGCAGGATGAGTTCTGCAGGGGACGTGGGGTCTCCTCAGCAGTCCCCTTCCCAAGAAGCGGTGCCCTCCTTGGGAAGCAAGCCTCGACTCCAGTCTCCGCTGGATTACCGCAATGGGGATCTGGTGTCACGGCTGTTGGCTGCAACGCCGCCATATCTGTACAACATGCCACTCGTCCCACACAGTTTTTTCTTCAGCGAGATGCTGCGTAGCTTCGTGCAGGCCAAGGCGGAGGGCAACGGCAGCCAGGGAACAGCCGTGCGCGGTCCCACTGCAGCTCAGCAACGTCGTAGCAGGAAGCGTTCCTGGAGAGAAGCCAGCACGGATAGGACGAAACTTTCCTCCGTGCTAGGGCCAACACTTGACAAGCCTCTGGAACTAACGACAACCTCTAGAGGGCAGCAACCGCCACCTGCTCCACCACTTCCGAATCCTCAGGAGGAGAAACCTCCTGTCCCTTCATCGTCACCTCCCACTCTCCCACCGCCCCCACCCCCGTTGCTCCTTCCACCGTGTGGACTGCTTCCACTGCCATCCCCAGACCCAGCACTACCTACAGACATGTTACTCCCGCCTCCTCCTCCATTGTGGTATCCCCCGCTGTACCCACTCCCCCCACAGCCCCCATATGGAATTGACCCTTTACATTTCTTCATAGATCTCCGTGTATCGGGACATATATGGGACCGAAAGTTGGGGAAAGACACGTCACCATCTGGTGAGCAGTTAAGTCACCCAAGTGGAGTAGTCGTTCCGGACGAGAAGCCTCTACAGAGGTCACCGTCGGTCAGTAGCTCCAGTGGTCCTTCATCCTCATCATCTTCGTTGGTGAAACAGAGTAAGCACTGCTCAGCCTTCAGTGTGCCACAACCCAGAGGACACCAGTCCCCGGGTGTGGAATGTAGGAACAGGCGCGAATCGGGATCCTGCACCACCAACTACGTGATGCATAACCTGACACGCATCTACCAGGACGTGAGGAAAAATCAACAGCGACACGGCGAGGATCAGGACGACGACAAGTCCTCCTCGACAGAAGGACAGGAAGGTGAGGACAAGCCTCGGTGTAAGGACCTGAGAGCCCTCATCGGATTAGAGCTGGTCGTAGACTATGTGAAGCAAGAAGGTGGACCGAAAACATCGCGTCGTAGTGAAAGCCCCAGCGAGGCGTCAGGTAGCGAGAGCACTGTGGACGTCGTGGGACACGACAAGCTCCAAACGACAACCCCTCCAGCCGTCGAACACGACGTCATGAGACAGCTGTAAATTTCATCCGCCTTCCTCAATAAGGAATTCCTGGAACGTCAGCTACTCTACAAACCTTTGGGTTGTTGTCCTTGTAAAGAACTCCAAATGAAACAAAAACTTGCACTTTTCAATTATCTGTGTGAGTTACGGATGCTTGATACCCCAGTAAACTCAGGGAAGGATTTACGAAAGACTTTCATTGCTTATATTTATTTATTTATTTAATGTTGCTCATTTTGTTACGTTCCCTTCAACAATTCCGAAATCACTTCTCATGCAACATATTCGATGAACGAGCTATACGTTTTGGAAATATTTTAATAGAACCCAATTAAACGTAAACGTATCAGTAAACATTGATGTGGGAGCAGAATATGCACTTTGCCTTCTCCAGCCCGGTGAAATCTGTCATTTTGTTTCCACTACCAATTAGTTAGCGCAGGGAAGTCTTGCGAGTTATTAAGTAAGTTTATGACTGTTTTATATTATAAAATCTGTAATTAATTATCAGTGTGATGATTATGTTCATCGTTATTGCTTATATTATTATTATTTGTTTTGTTTTGTTATTGTTCTTTTGTATTTGTGCTGATTCTGTAATTTATCTAAGGCTGCTGAAATCAACACGTAAATAAAATATAATTTAATTTAATTTAATTGCTAAATGCAGAAGAGATTTTAAATGGCGTAAAGTCCATCTACTTTACAAAAAACGGCTACTACACATCTAAGTAGCCTTACAGAAGAAAGTCCTCTGTAAGCATGCTTGAAATTCCCATCGACATGCTGGTACCGGGAACATATTGAATCAACTTACTTCATAATGATAATGTAATGGTTTACGTCATTAACTTACAGTAGTACTTTCTCGTACCCTTATTAGAGTGTAGTTAAAAATTTTCAGCTAGCCCATAAAAATTTTCTATAATTTCAGTCAGTGTAAATCGTCTTCTGTGTCTTCTCGAATATCAAGCATCCATCCTGCATGGCTGTCCCGCTACAGGCGGCCTTTTTTGTTTATTGTGACGTATCAGAACAAGCAACAGTGGGCATCTTTTCATGTAATACTGTGCTCAAACATTTCACATGAATGTCAAGGAAGCGATAAGTCGTGTCGAACACTGCCCAATCTGATACATTAACAAGAAATTATGTGTGATGATTTTCCATTCGTTGTTTCGCAAGTACTGCAATATCGCAAAGAAGGAAACAACATTACCGTCGATGCTGAAACTTAGAAAAGAAGACTTGACGATTAGCATGGTTCCCAAGACGCTGTGAAAACAATGAACAGACTCTGGCTTGAATTGCTATGAGCAAGAAACTGATCTCTGGCAGTAAACAGTGTTAATATAGTGTTAGTTCTCAGCACTTCGGAGAATGTCTTCTCCAGTATCAGGGAATAATGAAATTGTGGAGACAGTCTCCGGAGCGAGGGATGCTAAATCCCTACAGACACAACTGAACACCACAGAAGACCTTACTGGATACTTTAACTGTGTTAGCTTCAAGTAATATATCGAATTGTAAGGCACACGTAAAATCCCTTTACTCCAGGAAGAATGTAAAAATGTAGTGTTCGTCCTCCTCTAAAATATCCACTCTGTTTAGATGCTCTTTTACAACATCTGAGCACGTTTCTTTTAACCTTTTAAAGCCCAGTGGTTACTATATGTACCACTAAGTTTAGCGTATCAAAAATCTTAATTCTGCCAAGAGAATGTATTTGTGTGCTTCGTATGGTTCTCACAATAAACAGATACTGTTTTCTTAAGCAGAATTAACTAGTTGATCTCCGAATTGGAGACGTAATATGTTCTGTAAGTTAAGAAATTAATTTTTATATATTATTTTGAATAATTCAGTTTTCAAAAGCACGACCGTTTACTGGTAAATACTTACAGAGATCAATGTACTCATTTAATTACATTTTAAAATTGGCTACCAAACTTTGAGGCCTTTTGGGTACGGATTGCTGCATCCTATACATGTATTGCTTTTATCTGACATGTGTCCTTTATAGGGGACTGAGACTGGAGGAGATTCAATTCAAACCGCCCCAGATATGTCACGTGACGCGGCCGCGCCATAGCTCAAGCGGTTAGTCGCTGGCTTCCCACCGCGGCGGCCCGAGTTCGATCCCGGGTCTGGTCAAGTGGGATTTGTGGTGGACAAAGTGGCGCTGTGGCAGGTTTTCTCCGAGTACTTCGGTTTCCACTGCCAATCTTCATTCCACCAAATTCTCTACCATCATTATCACCCGGGGCAGGCTACAATAGGCCAGTCAGTGGCCGCCGTGCCGAGTGGACCCAGTTGGACTCCACCCTCCACTAAGCGAAAATTGTCACGTGACTGAACAGGAGAAGCTGTTTCCTGGTCTAAAAACTGTTCACTTGAAGACGTTTAAATGAATATCCATATTAATCTTTCTTAGGGGAACGTCAAGTGTGGAATAATAATTTATATTTGACGAAAAGCATTTCGGTTATTTTCAAGCCATAAACATGTCATAATTTTAATACTTAAAGCCTTTTAAAATCGTCATCACTGCAGTCATGAGACTGCCCACGATGCCACAATTGCTATAATACTGAGTACATAATATTCGAACGTTTCCTGGGAAGATATACCTGTCCATTTGGTTACATTTTCATTCAATTTAAAGCTTTCCCCTGAACTACGTAACTCATAAGTATCCATAAATATATTGAAGTCATTACCTTTAAGCTTCATGTTACCGAATTTAAACCGTATTATCATCTCTTCAAAAGTGACAACAATTTATGAGGCTCATGTGATACAATGGGCGGATGGTGGCCTCTGTTTAAGTAGGTATCTCAGAGAGTGCTGGAGCAAACTTACATCCCACTGTTCTTAACTGGTAGGTTTATTTAAGATAACTTAGTTGAAGAGCTAAAATATTTTCCTAGACGAATGAGCACTGCTTGGGAACATCAAAAACCGGTGAAAAAGAATAGAGTCCCCCATAAATGTAACGTTTCTCTTCTCTGTCATTTCTTCAGCCTTTAAATTGTTCATGAAATTAAATTATTAGTAAATATTTACCAAACTAATAATTCTGTGTGACGTAAAATTATATTTCTGGAAGGATTAAATCAATGTATTTCATTCTCTGCCATTGTAAATTTCCTAATGTAAAAGTCGCCTGCTTTGGAATTCGCCCATTTAGGTCACAACATATCACAGTCCCGAAGGACAGGAGATCACAAATCCTCTGATAGCAAACGGGAACTCGGAAGTATTCAGGGCGGGCTCTTAGAAAATGAGGCTCCCTGGGCAAGGGAGAAGTGCACGCTCACATGCAAGGACATTTGATGGACCCCCCCCCCTCACACATACACAACGTAACTCTAACAGAAACTGTCATCATATAGGCATATTTTTCTTTCAGCCATGTTTCGGATTGTAAAGATGGGGTTTAAAAATATGTGTAACTGGAAACAGTAAGTAATTACGTTCGATTGCCTCTAATTGCCCCCTGACCGCATATGTGTTTCCGTCAGTATTTGGCAATAGTTTATGGATCCACGGTAAAATGTGTATGAGGCTGATATACCCATAGTTCCACTCGTAATCATATGAAGGAACCAGTATACAAATTGTTTAATGTGGTACGGTGAGAGGGCTGGCGGCCTGCAGGAAATGTCCCGACTGTGGGGCATACCTCACTTCTTCATCTGCACCCACGGCCACTGTCCCTTATTAACATGAGATTTCTTCTTTATGAAAACATTTTTTATTGTTGCGTAGAATACGAGTTGAGAAAAGTTTTCTTAATGCAGTTAAACAAGAGGCAACATTTTCATGCGCCGGGTCCGAACTTTTCTGGCTCCAAATATTCAGCTAGATAAATATTAATCATGTGTATTATTATAAGAAGATTATGTTAGACATTCTACATTGTCTGGAGCATATTTAATATACAGACTTTTCGGTAACTGGATCCGACTCAGTCATCAGATGCACTGCAGTTGAGTCTTTGCAGTTGCTGAGTATAGACGGTTTGGGCGTTCCGCTCAATGACTGAGGCTCTCTGTACGTAACTGGAGCAGCTGAACAGAAGCCTCTCCCTTCCATACAACACGTGACGGGAACTGCTCTAGTTTCCAGAACGTCATGCATGCTGTAGACAGTGGTCAGTGTCCAGTGTATGATAACCTTACAATGAATGGACCATTGTCATAAGTCTTCAGCCAACGTTTCATCTGGATTTGTACACTAAAGGTGCCATATTGCTAAAGAAACTTTTTCGAATGTATGCGTCCTCCTGTCTATTTTAAAGTTTATATGCCTGCATGAGCACACGAACACAGTACTCCTTCTACATACGTACAGGAGTGAGAGAATCATCAGCCCCATTTTTTCCAGTATCTGACCAATGCGAAAGAGTCGATCAGTAAGTGATCTGTTACGTCGAAACCCACACTGATGATCCCCAATTATTTCTTCTATGTATAGACTTAGCTTTGAGAGAAGAATATTGAATAAAATTTTGTATGAAGTTGATATCAGTGATATCCCCCATAATTACTACACTCATTTTTTCACCATTATTTGGAACGGGTATAATAATTGATTCCTTACACTGATCAGCAATTGTTCCTTATTCCAAATAGAATTAATTTGCTTGTGGATCTTAGAACGTAATATTTCATCTCCTGCTTCAATCACTTTTGCCCAAATTTGATCATTACCTGGCGATTTATACTTTTTCAACTTTGCATTAACAGCTTCAATTTCAAAAGGGCTAGGATCAGGTTCTAACGACTCAGCTGTATGTATTTCTATCTGCCTAACAACACTGACTATATGTATGTATATTCAATAACTGAGAGAAGTAGTTCCTCCACCTATTCAAAATATTGTGGGAATCTGCAAGCAGATCACCATTCTCATCCTTCACTAAGTTACTTCTAGATTGGTAACCCCTTTTGAAGTCATTTATTCCTCTATACAGTTCCTCATATATTCTTGTTCTTACTGTTCGTTTCAAGCCCATTTTTTTTTTCTTTCAGATATTCCCTCTTTATATTCCTGAAATGCCTGCTGGTTTCACATTTATATCGTTCATTTTATCTCAGTTTATTTTGCTTGGATCCTGTAACCGCTGCAGTTTCGTTTGTTTCCTTTGGTCTAATAATTATTAGCATCCTTCATCTTGCCCTTCTTCAATTCATAATAACCTAGACTCTCTTTGGCAGAAATTTTTATATTCCGTCTAATAGTTTCCCAAGCTCTATGTTTCTATGTTTTCCAAAGCTGCGAAACTATTTGAAATTTCAGCACGATACTGCTCTTTACCCTCTACCTCGTTTGATTTCTTGAGATTGAACCCCTTCATATGAACTTGTGCTTTGTTTGTTTATTCACTGCCAGTCTCTCCCTAAATTTTGTCACCACTAAATAGAGGTCAGTATCATAATCTGCTGTCCTTCCGTCTCCTATTTATTAAAATATTGTCAATTTGGTTGTTCATCTTTTTCTCAGGAGACTTTCAAGTAAATCTGTGAATGTTACGATGTGGAAAGATTGTGCTTTTGACAATACAATTTTTGGATGTGGCAAAATTTAGTACTCATACTCCATTGTCATTACAAATTTCGTGCAAGTTCACATTCCCAATCGTTGATTTCAAAATATCTTCCGTACCGTCTTTGGCGGGGGCACGCGGTAGCGTATTTGGTTGAGGGTCTATGCTACAAGCCGGAAGGTCGCGGGTTCAAGTCCCGATGAGGTCATTGGATTTTTTCAATTGACTTAATCCTTCCAGCCGCACTATGGTCCTGGGGTCGAATCAGCCTCTAATAGAAATTAATACCAGGAATTAATTAAATAATTTTCCTGGGGAGTAATGCGCGGCCGGCGCATAAGGCTGACAACCTTACCGCCATCTTTGAGCCAATTGTCTAGATAATGTGGGACCCTTAACGTCTCACAACCCTATGGGCCTTCACTGCCTGGTACAAGGATAGCTTTACTTTTGCCGTCTTTGACATTGAAATTTCCTAATAAAATTTTCACATGGTGCAGTGCGATCACATACATTTAAATAATTTGTAAGTTGAAATTGAAATGTTTCTGGTTTTCATGTCTCTTCACCAATACGATTTTCTATCCTATCGCCTTTCGGGCAGCCACATATACAGCTCTTTCCTTTTCCTTGTATAATAACTGAATCTCATGAATGTGCTGCATAGTGCAATATACGTGATATGAGTATAGATTTATTTAAGAAACTAAGCACACGAGGTTTTATCGTTAAATATAACCATTGAATTAAATAAGTAACCTAGTTATGAAAGTCCCTGCGGAGTTACGAATCTGTCAAGATGAAAGCTCTCACATAATTGCTCCAAAAATATATTACAAATTACTATAAAGTGTTTACATGTCAACATACAAACATTCCTAAAAAAGTACGTGCCAAATCCAGTGTTTATCAAAGAAAATATAAGACATTTACGAGAATTGTTTATGTCTGCAATCGAACACGTAATTTCATGGCTGTCTTTCTTTTCACAAATTTATACTTTATTTTAAAGAAGTTTCTTATCCTGATGACCATTTGAAGTGTTCCTTAAGAGGATCTGTGATCACTTTTTCCTCAATAAAGGTAATCAGCATGTTTGCGACTTACCTTTGTGAGGTTAAAGTTTCGAATCTCGGCTCGGACACCAAATTTCCTGACCGATGATTTCCGTCGTCGTCCTCAGTCTGGCCAGGTAAATGATGGCAAAACGTCTACTTTAGAGTCCTTTCCAGTTCACGGTTCATTCTTCCATTGGATGTTACATAACTCGAGCTACTTATGGCGTCCCTAAATATACTATAAATAGAAGAGTATAACCACTTTCCAACATTACAAGTTCATGACCAAAGAACGAATCACGCATCATTGAATACACAGCATTACATACACCTACTTATTTGGGTTTCCTAGCCACCCTTTGAATAAAAACTGCGGAGAATTTACATATATTAGCCCCTTTAAATCTGTTCTTATTTAACTGTAGAGTAAAGTCTTCACAATCTTTTAAATACATGTTCTTCTTAGTATCTTATTCTCTTTTACACTTTCTTCGAAACTACCAATCAATATACATCTTGCATAAAGTCATATATTTTTTACCATTTAATATAATTTCTGTAAATACTGAACTTGGTGTGTAACAATTCTGTTTTAACAATTAGCATAATACTGAATGTGGTACTAAATTTTATAGGAACGAACCCTTATGCACATTAGTCTGGTCTTAGACAATGTACAGTTTGAGTTGTTATCTTGCCATTACATAATTTATTTCTAATGTTGACATTCTTGCTCGATTTAGAAACTTACGGAATATTTTAAGATTTTGCAATTTGTCGAATTGCCTCAAGGTTATGTAATCCGTATTAAGTGCCATCTGTATAGGAACAAAAATTAAGAACATTTTTTGTGTATAATGTATAGTGATGTTACTGTATAAAATACTGTTTATGTTATATTTGTTCTGTTGAAAGGACGTAATGTTGTACATCTATTCTACCATTCAGACCTTACAATTATGTTAAATGGACTTCAGTTTGTGATGCGCTTATAAAGTGTAAAAATAAAATTTATGAAAAACTCTTGCAGTCATATTCCTCACAGAGGATGTCTAGACATGTATAAGTCTAAGTATTAGTTTTCTTCCTTAGACAATAAAAATGAACGTCTGTGAGGGGACTGTATAACCTGCAATTATAAAAATGTGAATATATGCCAACCACTTCCCATCAGATGCTAACTTGATTAAGAATTAAAACAGTCTGACGTCACATTTCCTTACACTTTCATGACGATATATCATTGCACAAAGTAATAATGCGTTGTGGAGATGGAAAATTATACAGATTCTTTGCTGGAAAGATGCCATTCAGGAAAACTAGGTGAAGATTGAGGATGGTAGAGAGATAGTGTGTGTGTGTGTGTGTGTGTGTTTATAGGCACGTCAGATTAGATGCCCAAATAATCCTGGATAAAAATCAAAGTGGATCCTTTATATGAAATCTGGTAAATAATTAAATGGAAATTCACTTGTGTCAGAGCGGAAATTTTTCTGACTGTTGGCAAACATAAAATTATTACTTTGAATAAGCCCGATAAAATTGGTTGTACATGGACCAGTTCAGTATTTAGAGGATAAAATTGAAGTGGAATTTAAGGGATGAAATATGATTGTGTGGACTGGATTCACCTAGCTCGGAATAAGGTCCGGGGAGGGGGGGAGTTCGTGTGAAAAACTTTAATGACCTTCATGTTTCGTAGAAAAGGCCATAATATTTCTTGAACTGGTGAGAGACTAGTAACTTCTCAAGTATAATTCGTCTTCTTAGACTTAGGTTCTGCAGTATGTAGATATATATGATTAAACGATGTCACTGTCTTCTATAATCTATCGCTATTTAATCATATAGATATTTGTAACGTTCTCTAGCTACGTGTTGCTTTCTTCTTCAGGGTACAAAAATAAGCCGAGCATAGAAAAGTGGTACGAACATGGGAAAAGTATTTTAACCAGGGTTTCGTATCCTCTAACCATTCTCCTTTCTTGCATTGGTTCCCTCTTTCGTTTTCAAGTATTAGTACGATTCTTTCACGGTCGGTTTAACCTGAAGATGGAAATAGAACTTTGCTCCCGGAATGTTTTTAAAAGTCTACCAGACTACACGGTATCACATCCCAGAAAACAATGATGTTTAGATTACGTGGTAAATAAACTTAAAAAAAGAAGTTCGAGCTATCATTCTCTCGACGTATTTGTGTCATATTTGCTCACAGTTTCAGTATTCCGTGTGCAAATAATTGGAAGAATTTTATATATACTGCCGAGGCTAATACAACACATACTTCAGCCACACACACACATATAAGACTCCAGCTTTGCGACATTGTCCCAAAGCATATCGAACTGTAGCATGGTAGTACACAGATATTAAAATTAATTAACAAGGTTGAACGCAAATAGGACATAATTTCAATTAATTTTTAATTTTTATTAAATTAATAAAAACCCTTAAAAGGTCTTCCAAGAGAAAGTATTTTACATTGATGTCAAAAGTGGTCTGTTAATTTGAGGTTCTTAGGATGAAATGAGAAATTTAGGAAGTTGCATAACGAAGAACTGTAGGGTTTGTACGTCATCAAACATTTTTATTTAATTCGATTACAGGAAACACGACAACGTGGATATATAGCTGAAATGGAAGATATATTTCATATAAATGTCTGATGAAAAAAGAAATAGAAAAAGCGCACCAAGAAAACAGGGAAGGAAATGGGAGAATGGCCCAAAGAACAGAAAATAGAACTGAGAAGAAAAAATGTTTTGTAGCCGTGTTTGAGATTCTTGTAGGATCTCAAGGAAAGTTCTGAAAATTCTATGAGAGGCAATTGTCTAGCATTGTGCTTTCAAACGCATGTCTCTGTGACCCGAATTTATTCATCGACAATAAATACACCTGTCACTCATCATGTCTATTAACCCTTTAAAGCCTGGTGGTCGCTACATGTACCACTTACTTTAACATACTAAAACTCTGCATTCTGCTCACAGTATGTATTTATGTGCTTCGTATGGTTCTCAAGATAAACAGTGCTGTTTTCTCTCAACAGAATTAACCGCTTGGGCTTTTTAGCGGAGAGGTACGAACTGAATATATTATTTATTATTTAGAAGAAAAACACTCTTTAAATCTGATTAAACAAAATGGCTGCTAGAATTCATAGGCCGCTCAAAGTCACAGCATTTAATGGAAATGTCATTTGGAGGCCGCTATGAGCTCAGTAAATAGCTGCAAGACTTACTTATAGATGTGGCTCTTCCCTCAGAGACAAATCTCAAAACCCCATGAGAGATTCTTTATTCCAAATTATCACTTTTATCGTACTGACTGCTTCCCTGGAAGAAAAGGCGGAACTGCCGTTGCAGTGAGAAAAGGTATTCCCCACAGCCATGTAGACCTGCCTCCGCTTGTTTCAATAGCAGCCACAGGGGTTTGCATACCGATTGGTAATAGCGAAGTGCTGCTTGTAGCAGTGTACAAGTCCCCATGCCACACCTGGAATGATGCTGACATCACTGAGCTCTTAAGCTTTAGACATAAGTCGATATCTGAATGCTAGACATCCATGTTGGAATAGTGGCGTTTCCAATCCATCAGGCGTGAAACTGCTGAATTCACTGCATATAATGCATGACCTGCACTGTGAAGCTGACAGAGGACTTGTGTGTAGTGCAAAAGGAAGAATTTTCGATAACATGTTATAGGTGCGAAATATATACTTGAGGAAAGGTCAAACGTAGTCATAAGGGACAAACCAATCTTCTAGTCAGAGAGGAAGTTACACAAGGACTATTACCGCAAGAGTTCATTGGAAAAAAAAAAAAAAAAATCTCTCTCAAGGGGCCTGACGCCAAGACGAACTGATTTGCGGTAAACCGCCAGTCGTAAAGTAACTCTCTCTCTGGCATTCTTTAAAGGGCATAATATTCAACAATTTGCAATCCTCTGGCTTTTGTTCTATTCTCGCTGTTCAGAAAAAAATGTTTTCATACCAACCCATACATGAAATTTTCCCCGAAATTTCGCCATGTTCATGTACCATGACCACAAAAAGCAGATAAGAGATCTTTTCGTCAATTCTGTGAATGTAACAGCTGCGTAGGAGTAACGTAACATTTAATTGCTACTCTGCCGGTACTCGAACTTCGACCTCTCGGACTGGACTGCCGAGTGGTCGGAATTAGAGTCCCGGTAAAGGCAAGATTTTTCTCCAGTGTCCATGTCAGCTGTGGGACCGACCCAGCCCCATATCCAGTGGGTACCGAAGAGCTATTTCTCCCGCATAAAGCTGCCGGGGCTTGAAGCTGACAACTCACCTCCATCTGGTGAGAAGGTCAAGCGTACATGAATCTATAAATCCGCCCCGGAGGCACGCGGTACCGTAATTGGTTCAGGCACTATGCTGCAAGCCGGAAGGCCGCGGGTTCGATTCCCGATAAAGTCATTTAATTTTTTCAGTTTACCTAATCCTTCCAGACGCACTATGGACCTGGCATCAACTCCTTCCTTCCTGGGGTGTAAAGGGCGGCCAGATCATAAGGCTGACAACCTTACCGCTATCTGTGATCCGACTGTCTAAAAATGTGGGAGCCTCGACGTCTCACAACCCAATGGGCATCCACGTCCTTTTACAGGGATAACATTACCTCTTTCTGATATACATCCACTGCTCCATAGACCTTCATGGCGTAGTGCTTAATAGACTGAAGACAGGGACAACTTTCCCTTAGTCACCGCTTCTTTCGGTTTTTATGAATAGACCTCGTCGAGTTTTGAAAGGTTTCCAACGTTTCGGGAAAATTTCCATTTGCCATTTTGGGGGTAAGTTACTTTGGACGGATGTGGTATGTACCATTAGGCAGTAGGAAGTGAAGCCAGCTGTGACTGAATGAACAGAGGAGCGGGATTCTATCCGATAGAGAGTGATCACGTGATCAACGAAAAAGGTCATGAACAATGTCCTGCCAACTTGGTGGTCATTAGATCCCATGTTTTGGACACGGCGATGAAACTAGTGGATTACTTAAGATATGAAATTTTAATGCATTGTTATAAAGAACTACATACAGGCAGGAACTATGTCTCTACTCCTCCATAAGTCTTCTTGGCGTGGTGCTTAATTAAGAGTAGGAACATCTTTGCCTTTGTATCTCATTAAGGTTCCCGTCCTATGGGTTTTGAGGTTATGTAGTTTGGTAAACATTGTAACGTACCCGGGGTTCCGTGACGAATGGTAACGGACTCTGGATTGGATGATTCTAATTATTAGCACCATCTTTTACAATTTCTCTTAATTTCAATTAATTGTAACAGCTTAGAATCAATGGCTTTCTATGACTCGCTCCATTCCGTACTGGCCTACGAGTGTCTTCCCTTCTGCCGTGACTGACTTGGTCCTTATATGAGCCCCCGTTTAGAACTTCGTGGAGAACCGAATAAAAGTTACCATCTCCAGCAGTTTCTCTGTTATTGCGTGCTCATCCGTTTCTGTAGAAATCGGTTTAGCTAGCCGTTGTCTAGCAATGGATGTGTCTGCGGTTCTTCTCTACCTTCATGCTTACAGTTGTCAGGCATCATGTCACAATATGTTTGCCAACATTTTGATTGGACCTGCTGCCTCAATCTTCAAATCACAATAGCGGTACAGTAGGAGGAAATAAATTCCTTAAACATTGATACACACATACAGAATTACATGTCGTCACAGCCTACACCCCGTAATCCTAATATTCACTTCTGTGAAAAATTTATATGATTATGTTTGTTGCACAAAAAAATCTTTTTGAAATTGGAAATTAGTTTGTTCCCTTTTTTTTATTTAAGGTGTAGTGAAAAAAAAAGTTTCGGGTTCCAACAATATGCACAGCGATAAGCAGTTTGAAATTCTTTCGTCGTGTCTGTTACTCGATGGGAAGCAAAAGCTTGTTTCCTGTCACAGAAATGTGTCGGTCCTGCTCCATTTATTCAAGGAATTATCGCAGAAAAGTTCTTCCCTTAAAACTCAAAGCTTTCATATGCCACCAGACTAGAAGATTATGTGTGACGGCAGTGGTGAATATTGAAATGGGGAATAATAAACAATATTTTGCTGAATACGGTGTGGCTGCGAGCAAAATAAAGCAGCTTAAATCCACATCGGGCTGTTGTTGATTTTAATCTTTTCGAGGTTTTTGTGACGCATATATAAAAGGAGATGAACAGACGCGGCGGTGAGTCGGAACTGCCCTCTCTGGTCCAGCAATGACGTAATACATTCCTGCTTTCGAACCTCGTGCAAAATTTTATTACATGTGTTTTTTTAGTTTTTACCGCTTGTAAACTGTAAAATGGTCAATATGTCCCTATGCTTAATAAAGCACTACGCCATGAACACGTTTGGGAGAGTTGAGGAATTGCTCCACCATTCTTGACCTCTTAACTAGAAGGTGGTGAATAGTCAGCTTTATCTTCCGTCCGCTTCACTCCCGAGAAAAGAGCCCTATTAGATATGAGTCATGGCCGGTATGGACACTGTGAAAAGAGAAAATATTACCATTGCCTGAAATCGGCCCATCCAGTTTGTAGCAATCGCTATACCGACTGAGCTATCCCAGTTCTTTTATTGTTTATAGTATAACATTTTTAATTCCGCTTCGAAATTTTTGTCTGTTTAAACACCCTACAAAAATTAGCAAATGTTAGCCCATCCAGTGCCAAGGTTAAGGCCCCGAGAGGTGCCGTACTCGCCGAGTCTAGGGTGGTGGCTGTAACATTCTGGGTTGGGGGTGGTTGAAATGGCACCCAGAACTTTGGTGATTCGTCTGAAAACTCGTCGGCCCCTTGCTGGTCTAACCGACCTCTATCGGCCAACACTTGCGCAGAAACCCATTATACAGGGACATGATTTCTGTCCAGATAACATTTCTGACATATATTCATATTGTTACTTATAAGCCAACAATTTTTTTCTAATATTCCACCATGTCCTGTTTGCCATGACATTTTTCCTTCCATTTTCGGCTAGGTTATGTAGTGAAAAAAGTTTAAATCTCGCCCGTAGTTTTGTGACAGATACTTTCTGAATTGTCCAGGTACTGAAATATTTCATAGTTTGCGTGGTGACTTCTGTGGTTCCGAAAGTTTGGAACGTAGGAAAGTCAGTAAATAAGTCACAAGTGGAAGTAAAACAGCTATAATGGACGTAATAGGCTTTCTATATGCATCACTAGGTAGCAGCACAGGCCAGATTCGTGACAGCTTAGCCAGCAGACGCGCATGCGCATGTTCATAGGCTCGTTTCAGTAGTGAAAGTGGCGACAGTGGTTGAGAATTGTACGACCGAATCAGCGTTCTGTTGTCAGTTATTTTGTGATCAAGAGGACTAAATGTAAAGGATATTCATGAACAAATTTTCTGTTTACGTTAGGAAGTGTTTGTCTCGTAAAATGGGTACGGTCTTGGTGTCAAAGTTTCGCTGATGAAGAGGTTGAAACGGATGTGCGGAAGTGGCTGAGACACGAGTCAAAAACTTCTGCTGCGGGTTTCGACGAACTGGTAAATCGATGGGAAAATTGTATCAATATTGGTGGAGGATATATCGAGAAATAGATGTTTTTTTTTCAGGTTCTAATATCACAATTTTTCCGTGTTACATCCATTTTGGACCTATTTACTGACTCTCCCTCGTAATATTACAAAAAATATATATCACTATAAAATTTTTACATGTAAAATGTGTATGTTTCATATCCTATTGCCAACAAACCGGACTAATTCGAGTTTTCTTCAAATTGTTCCTTTCAGGTTTTCTAAAATATTATAGTAATGAAACATATTAATGAATCAACACGTTGTAGCGTAGTTGGTTGAGGCATTATGCTACAAGTCGGAAGATCGTGGGTTTGAGTCCCGATGAGGTGGATTTTTTTTTTAATTTACCTAACCCTTCCAGCCGCACTATGGCCCTGTGTTCGAGTGAGCCTCTAACAGAAATTAGTACCAGGAATCTTCCTGGGGGTAAAGGGCGGCCGGCGCATAAGGCTGACAACCTTACAGCCATGTGTGAGCCGATTGTCTAAAGAAAATGTGGGAGCCTCGACGTCTCAAAACCTTATGGACCTTCGCGGCCTGTTACAGGGATTGCTTCACTTTTACCTTAGCTTCCATACCTCAAGCGAATTTTGCAAGCGTAGAATCTCAGAACGCGCATGCAGGATACTTTGAACCGTGCGTTTGGATACATCTGGTTCAAAATTGTGGAGAGAAAGATATTTCTTCGGACTCCGTATATTCATACACGCTATGCTTATGCGTTCAAGATCGTCTTCTGATGTCTGTGGTCTTCTTGGTGATTCCTGCTTTGACATATTTCCTGTTTCCGTCGGTTGGATCAAGAAATGACGAATCGATTGAGTACGTGGAGTTCTCTTCGTTTCACACGTCGAAAATTGAGTAAAACTTGGCAAAACATAAGATTCATTGGCCTTTCTTCTGAATGGACGTCATTTAATTGAGTGAGAGAGATGATTGCACATGCACAGAACGTAAGGAAAGAAGGTTCCAGATTTCACAACAAAAGCCATGGTCTCAAGTTAAAGGAGAATTTTAAGTTCAATACTAGGGATTTCTTTTGTGGTGAACCTCTATAATTTAAGTGTCAACAATTGATTAAAAAGCTTCTCCGACAGTTTGTCGAGCATGACAGTGACTAAGGTTATGTGTCTTTGTCTGCTAATGACGCATCAATCTGTAAATCCAAATCTTGCTGTGGAACAGATTATACTGATGATCAATCAGATATCATAATTAATCTGGCAAAACATTCATAGCTATTTCTGTCATTTCCTACTAGACTATGTACATAGTTACGTAAACTAGCCAGTCTACGCCAACGGGATTTTGTTTCATCACTCGGATATGTGTGTCTGTGTGCGATTTTTTTGTTCGTACATATCCGCAACCACAATATGGGGATATTTTGATCCGATTAAAAATTCTGTTGTGATCACATGAAAAAGGATATGATGGGCGCTTGTTGGTTTTCAGATTTCCTGGGTTTAAACTTTTATTTACTGTAAATCCTATCCTTTTACATTCATTCTTTGCCCTCATTGCAGAAGAATGAATTCGACGTAACCGCTCCTGCCTTCCAGGTACGCAAGATTTGGAACCTTGAATTTCTGTAACCTGTAGCCTTTGTTCCCCTTCCGCTGCCCCATTCTTAAAATAAGTTTATGTATATATATATATATATATATATATATATATATATANACGAGTGATAGCAGAAAATTACATAATCATATCTCGTCATCAAAATATAGCATAAAACATAACACAAAACAAAGTGGGTTCTTTAAGAATGAGATACAGTTCAAATATTTAGGAACAAAACTACAAATAGAAATTTAATTCATGAAGAAGGTAAAAGCAAATTATATTTGAAGACTGCTCAATTCAGAATTTATGTCTTACAGCCTACTATTTTTAATATAGAAGTGAATTTTACAAAACTGTACTTTTATCTGTTTTATATGGGGGTAGAGCTTGGTTTCTCAAATTAAGAGGGAAAACACCGCTACTGAAGACATTTTGGAACAAAGGGCTGAGAAGAATATCTGATCTCAAGAGCGACAAAATAACAGGAATCTCGAATAAATCGCATTGTGAGCCGGTTCATAATCAGTATTATTCCTGCAATATTATTAAGATGATCAAATCATGGATAATGAGATGGGCACGGCACGTAGAATGTATGGAAGCGAAGATAAATTCATACAATTTTTATGGTAGGAAAAGCCAGACGAAAGAAAACGTTTTGAAAGCCTGTGCATATGTATATATAGGAATTATGTCCACCGTCAACACAACAAATACTCTGTTTTTATTTCGATCTTTATTGCTGCTACATGTTTCGGCTGTATAAGACCATCCTCAGAGCAGTTATACACAGGAATGCGTACAGTCATGGAAATGCCGATATGGATGCCCATCGGTGCAACGCGTCCTATTATATACTAACATAAACTTTTTCTTCGAGTTGATGTAGCAAACACATAAATAAGATAAAACGCTCCACCGAGATTAGCGGTGCACGTGAAACAGTGAAGATGAAACGTCCGAAGACGTTATAAGTACGAATAATTTTATTTGTGAGTGTAAAAAGTGAGTGTCCAATAAACACATTCTTCTAAATCCGAGACCCACACAATTTCTTGTCGCGTTTCCTAGGAAACACACGACAACTAATGTCAGAAGCGGAATAGGATCGGATTCTGGAACAAATTATTGGACCAAGATAACAAATATAAAGCCACATCCGAAAAAGTTATAGAGCAAATAATAGAAATGCTGAAATCCATGCAAGAACAGGGAGAGACAGATAGGAAAGCCACCTAAGAAGATCTGTTGGCCAGGATGAACACCAATACAAAAGCCACCCAAGAAGTTTTGCTGGCGAAAATGGACGCCAACAGGATGGCCTGTCGAGAGGAAATGAGATCCTGCCGAGAACAGATGATGCAATAGCTTCTGGTGAACCAGGCAAAGACGGACGCCTGGTTAGCGGACACGAAGGGTGTTAGGAAAGCTAGATGGCCTGCCAAGGGAAGACGGAGGCACGTCTGGAAGAAGAGGAGCTGACCTCAGTGGACACGAAACCTGAGACAACACAACGACAGGAGGTCACTAAAGAAGACGCCACAGTGATGCCGGTCGGAGGACCAAGGAACCGGCGTAGGGATCGAAAACTGACTGCGGGACGCCGCCAGAAACAGAAGACGACATGGGAAAAGTGTGTATCCCAGAAGAGATTGGCCGTCGCACGCAGAGGGACGACCCACCGTGCGAAATTGGCACAGCAAATGGAAAACTTTGTTGGGAGAAACTGCACCAGGCCGTGACTGAGCGAGCAACCCAGAGAGTAGGGCCGCTCAGGAAGAATTTACGGACAAGCCATGAAGGAAAAGAGGAACAAAGGACCGAGGCGGCAAGCGGCCTCTATACGAGAGAAAGAAGAGGGCACCCGTGTTCGGTATCGGAGGGTGGAGCTCAAGACAGATATCACCTCTGGGAAGAAGAGGGTCGGCTTACAAGGCTCTCAAGGAGACCATAGAGTTGGAATTCGTGAAGAGAGCAACCGGGATGTTCGGCGGGTTGCAGAAGTTGAGAAACTCGACGTTGTGGCGGTATCAGAGCCCTCCGGTGCGACGAAACAAGGACTGGATATTGTGGAAGGGTCGACCGCCTCCGAAATGGAAAAAGACACTGCATACAGAGGAGGAGCCGGTAATGTTGTAGCACCGGCCTCTCCAGCTAGAGTGAGGGAGACAATGAGAGAAGGAGAGAACCTCTGGACGACGACGAGAACCTGAAGTGACTGGAAGTTTACCTCGTCTTTAAGAATGGAGCATTCTTCAGACAGGCGCTGTTCAATTAGTCCAACGTATGAGCAGAGATACTTCGTCCGTCATTCGTCACAGCGGAAGAGAAGATGCTCGTGGTCCAGTAAGGAATTGAGCGAGTCTTAGACAGTCCTTGATTGTGAGCTGTCATAATTAATTGTAAGTGTAAATAAGTACGTAAATGCCATCATGTAATCCAGAGCCCGCTATTACTACTCACAGAATACACACGCAACGCTAGACAAATTGTTGGACGCGTTGTTTTCTATGCGGTCCATGTTGTAGCAAAGGAAAATGCACGATTATTTCTTCCCACAACTGCTCTTTTATGCATGGCACATTTTGTGCCTTACTTGATTTCCAGATGATCCGATTGTGTGGCCTACTCTCTTTTCTTTTTCGATGTTGTCTGTGTCGTATCAAAGAAAGCAAGCGATTAGTTCTAATCACAGCTTCTTGAATAATAATTTAAAGTTATTCCTGTTCTTAACTAATTAAGCATTATGTCATGAAGGTGTATGGGGTAGTGGATGTATGGATCCACATTTTCTTGACTTCGGCACATGCTGGAAATGAGGGGACAGCTTCACGACCCGGCCATTTTACACCTGAAAAAGAGCCCCCGATTCCCATTGGATAAGAGGTTGGGTGGGCCCAGAGCCAGTCTTGACGACGTGGAGAAGAGAAAAATTTTGACCCTACCGAGAATTCGAATTCCGACTCCTCGTTCGTCCAGCCCGTAGCTAAACTATCCCTGCTCTTTAAATGTATAGTAACTAATGTTGCAGTTCGCGTTTTGTGGGGCGTTGGAAGCACTGGAAGCAGTCACTTTGTGGGTGCTGGCTGTTGGCCAATGATGGGTAATATTGGTCGCAGCCGCTTTCTGGTGAAAGTCAAGTCGGCCGTAGCTGCCTTTGGTGAATCGCCTTTAGTGAATATGTGGAGGCCGGTGACGATGTAGCCTCACCTTTGTGGTTGGTGGACGCCACCCCAGTTGGGGAACATGAGACTATCACATGGGCCGTTAATTGGGCCTTGGCTCCAACGAAGGCGGTCAAACAAACTAGCGACAAACTTTCACAAGACTTTTATTTTATTAGTTACTTGTAGTTACATGGTTGCTATGTTTAAACTTGGGACTATATTAAGCCCTTTGTTCCCATCTGAGGAACAACGCGACTACGCGTCTTTACTGTTCGAGAGTCAAGCTTTGTCTGTCTTGGAACAAAGGGCTCTACATGACGACAGTTTAGCGTTAGTATGATGTCATACTAGAATTTCAGCAATTCGATTGGCTGTTCGTGGGAAGTACCGCTGTAAAGCTACTTACTCTTTGGGCTTACATCATACCTTATAAAGACAAAGAAAGAACTGAATCAAGCGTTTCGTAAGAAGTCACAGGACATTGAGTCATCCTCATTCAATGTATGGTTCATGGCAATTTATAATGCGTAATAATGTACGCAATTCACCCAAACTCGTAATTTAGGTTTTGTTGAGAAACAGTAGTTACATAAATGAAGATATGCATAAAATATGCGAAAGTATATTACTAAAAAGGAGTAATCGGTTACACTAATTCCTTCTTAAGAAGCAGACAATTCCACAGAGAAGTAAGTACGTAGAATGATTTTTTTTTTTGGCTAGTGGGGTGGGACTATATCTCTTGTACTGCTGCCACTTCTGGCCTATTGTACCAGCCCCAGATGATAGGTGAGGGTGATTGTGGAGCAATTGGTAGAATGAAGATTGGCAGGGGAAACCAAAGTACTCGGAGGAAACCTGCCCCAGTGTCACTTTGTCCACAACAAATCCCACTTAACCAGACCCGGCATCGAACCCGGGCCGCTGAGGTGGGAAGCCAGGGTTGAGCTATGGCGCGGCCATAGAATGAATTTAGTTCATTGGGAGACTTGTCTTTTAACCTACAGCTAGCGCCATCAGTACGTTAAGATAGGAATCTGTACGGAAGAACCTGACAACCGGGGAAAATGAATGGAGGTATGAAATCAGGAGAGGTCAGAGATTCGCAGCTTGCACGAGGTTTTAATATTTTGTTCCTCTCTCCTCCCTTCTGCTAGCAACAGTAATAGTACGGGCAGGTTCTGAATAATGAGACGGATCGTTACAATTTGGTAGTGTCCACCTCCCCCGTCTGGCCCAGAATAAATCAAACCTCTGCACAGAGAGAAAGAGACAGACGGACCACCTCTCAATCCCCAGGCTACCGGATGCTAACTCTTTCAATAAGCGTGACAACGGAAATAAACGGAAGCTCGGGCGTTAGTGGAGGAGGAGGGGTGAGGGACAGCATCAGAATCTGATTGTTCATCTCCATGACAACGACTCAATCTCCCTCCTCCTATTTTGCTCCTCTTTTACCCCCCTCTACACGCTTGCTCTTCTTTACCCTCCCTCTTCTTTTGTTTTCTGGCTCTACGATCAACAACAAAAAAAATTACATATATAGTCGTACTGAATGTGAAAAAATATTTTAATATAATTGCAAGCATCGAAATTACATACGACATAACAAGCAAGTTCTGGCAAGCAAAGTAAATTGCAATATGGATGTAATACGTTAGTTTTAATTAAAGTTGATTGCATGATAATCAGCCGAGCAACTTCTCTCGTCCTTTATGTGACTCCACCCGACGTCCAGACCCGGCTGTATGACCGAGCGAGCATGTGATTAGACAAGAGTCGGCTGGCTTGCGGGCGGCAGTGAGGCGCCTCCTAGCGGCTGTCTTGCACCGTGTTGCACTGAATGTGTCCCTACGAAACTGCGTTGTATCTATGTACAAGGAAGTACTTTTGTTTATTGGTTTGTTTCTTCTTTATACTTTGCCACACAATTTCTTCTAAATGTGGCACAATGATGGAGGACTTTCCTGGGGAGGTTTCAGACACAAACCTCCATGTCTTTTAGTTCAAGTCTCCTCCAGAAATTTTCGATACCACCAAAATTTTTGGTCCCCCCCTCCCCCAAAAACACAGTTTTTTGCTTATTGTTTAACAATCATTCGTCATATAATACTGAGGTGTTTTGAATTCGATAAGGATTACACAAACAAACAAAAAATAGTAACGAAGTTGGTTGAGATACTATGCTACAAGCTGGAATGTAGCGGGTTCGATTCCTGATGAGGTCATTCGATTTCTTCATTTGACCTAATCCTTCCAGGCGCAATGTTGCCCTGGGGTCGATTCAGCCTTCAACAGAAATGAGTATCAGATATCTTCCATAGGGGTTCAGGGCGGCAGGAGCGTAAAACTGACAACCTCACCATCTGTAACCCAATTGTCTAAACAATGAGGGAACCTCGACGTCTTACAATCCTGTGGAACCAAACGGTCTGTTACAGTGATAGCTTTACCTTTATATACCGCATACATTGTTTCCCGGGAGGAAAGGTCAATATTCTGGGAGGTCATAGCATCCTTCATTCGAAGCAAAAAAGTGCATATGTACATGTGTCCTATTTCGAACGGTTTCCGAGATAGAACTATTTCACTGTACAGACGAGCAGCACGCCATGTCCTCCCACGAGTTGCACCGATATAGAGCTATTTCACTGTACAGTACATTGTACAGACGAGCAGCACGCCATGTCCTCACACGAGCTGCACCGAGATAGAGCAAATTTCACTGTACAGTGCACTGTACAGACGAGCAACACGCCATGTCATTAACACAAGTTGCACCGAGATAGAGCTATTTCACTGCACAGCACACTGTACAGACGGGCAGCACGCCATGTCCTCACACAAGTTGCAAAGTGCATTGATGTTTACGGTGGAATTTCGAAAATGTATTATACTAGGTAAACGGTACCAACTTTGTCACTTGAGCAGTGAATATCGGTATTTGTTACAGTACTTAATATCTCTTTCATATCAACCATTTTTCATCAGTAAAATAGCTCTATCTCGGAAACCGTTCGGAATAGGATACATGTACATGCACAATTTTTTGTTTAGAATCACCTATATTATGATCTCCCAGAATATTGACCTTTCTTCGTGGACACTCTGTATATGTGTGCAATAGATTCCTTGATATTTAATTTTCAATTTTTCATAAATAAACTAAAATAACTAAAATATATATGACGAATATATATTTTAGTTATTTTAGTATAAAGACAACAGGGCATGCAATGAAGTAGTTCGACGTACATCGAAAAGCACCTGAAAATGGCACTTTAGTGTCGAAACATGTAATGCAAGAGAGAAGAGTAAGGCGAATAAATGTATGCACTTTAGGACGGTCAGAATAAATCATGGACATAAATCAGTGCAACAGGACGCTAAAATATAACATTATTGACTTTGACTTGTTTACAGTCAGTTCTCGGTAGGAGACAACCACGAGAAGTTCGTAGTTGAAGAAGAGCTAGAAGTCCACCTGTGAAGACTTAGTGTGTGAATTGAAGACTTTGTAGGCTATAATTACAGTAATCTTGAAAGTTATTTGAAGTTACAACTAGTGAAGTTTCAATAAACCCATTGCAGCCCAAACACGCATCTTAGTCACCCAAACACGGGGCAATATACTGCCTCAATCTTCACTCACGTCTGCCTTGAAAACAGAGAGTCCCAGTTGCTGGTAAACACTTACCTGAATACAGCGTGGTACAGCTCAGAAACCCGCAGTATAGAATTACCATCGTATCACGGAATGGAAGAACTAAAAGCGTATTCCTAATGAGTGACAAGCAATTTTGAGCAGAACGCACAAGATGTATATCCCTATTGCATAGGATTCTGTAGGGCAGGACGTCTAAGGAGTATGAATTCGAGTACAGGTAAGGTTTTATCTCCTCTCCACGTTGTCCAGACCGGATGTGGGACCCACCGGACCTCCGATCAAATGGGTATCGGGGGTCTCCCCGGGCGGGCTGAAGGGGAATTCGGCCGGAACTTGAAGTTGACCACTCACATATAACTAGTGTCGAGGTCAAGAATAGGTGGAAACTATACATCCACTCCCACTTACGCCTTCATGACTTAGTAAAGCACAGGAACAATTTCAGCTACGTTAAATTTGTTGGACATAACATCAACAATTCGCATTGTCACAGTATTCGTGACTGTTCATTTACAAATAACAGCTCATATGCAATTTGTGATTACGTTCAGAACTTGTTTTCGTGTAGGATTTCACAGGTCCAACTCTAGTGGTTCATTAGGTACAGGCATAGAGTCACAGACACCGAAAATAACTCTCCACGGCAGCCAAGTTTCTTTCCATTTCAAATTCTACAGCAAAGTTACTAAACGAAATTTGCATACGTTTTCAATCTATTGCCCTGATAATATCCGTGTTGTCGCTCACACGTTTCAAATTCTGATAATAAGAAAATATTTTCACTGTTTGGGTCTGTGTGTAACTATAGACGCGTTACGGATTGGTGAATTGGATTTATTGACCACTTCTATACATAACACGGAGCTACATTTACAGATCACTGGCGCACAGAGACTAGCGTCCTCAGTTAATTACAGTCTCCACTAGCCGTTATCTGGCAACTTTCATACCGAAGGAGATTCTTCAGCTTCCTACACTCAGGTCCTTCTGTCACATTCGCCCGAGCAGAACTCTTGCCAGCTGACAAATCACAACTAACAACTCCCAGGCTGATGGCCATTTCATGCCAACCTCCTGTTCTTCTCGCCACAGGCTGACTTCCAAGTGACAACTGAGCTCTCTCACTCACCGACCAGCTGCTTCACTTTACTTCAGTCGACGTCTCTCAAACCAAGGGTCTTCCACCTCCCGCTACAGGGGTAGCTTTATATATTAGATTTCCTTTGCCTCTTTCCTTGCTGTTTACTTGGTTAACTTCAGCATCGACCCTGAAAAGAGAGGATTTGTGTACTTTTAACAGAGCACATTGCATCACACCTTAGATGAGAGTATTTTCTTAAAATATACTTAATTGCTGAAACAAATTTTTCAAAAATCAGAAGCTTTGTTTTATTATGATTAGACTGCAGTTTTCTAATAAAATGGTTACTGGGTCGCAAGATTCTGCTTTTCACATTATCTTCACAATGTCGTTCAGAAGTCAGCAGTGTAAAATCCACACCAGAAATACCATTTTACAGCGCACCATATTTTTAGGCCGGAATTTTAATTTTTTAAAACCCATACGTTCCGCGTCCATCGGAAATCAAAACACAATTACAGCGCTATAAAAATTGGAAAACTTCCTGTATTGATTTTGCGTGGGGGGAATCCCAGTTCCTATTATGTGTATTCGTTTTTAACGTAGCGCTGTTAAAGAGGCTTAGGGCACACCCTTTGCGTAAATGCATTACTTGAAAAGCAGATAAAGTATTTTAATTTCCCATAGTTCTGATTGCTACCCTTCTCTTACCATTGATGTTTGAAAACGCTTGCTTGCATATTCTGAAACAGGGACACGAATAGCTAACTTGATGCAGTATCCTTGATATGTGACTTGTGCTACTTGACTTCATTCCTCAGTTACCGACTGCTGTTTGAGTGAAAAAACAGCACAGGTACTCACTCAGCTGAACAAAAGCGTGACTCTCGTGAAAACCGTAGAATAATCAACCGTGGACACTAAGTTCAGTTCAGAGAACAAGAAAATAAAGGTAAAGTTATCACTATACCTAATTAATGGAACACTACGCCATGAAGACCTATGGGGAGTAGAGACACTGCTCCAACATTGTTGACCTCATCAGTAGATAGAGGTGAATGGTCAGATTCACGCCCCTCCCTCTTTATCCCCTGTGAAACAGCCTGCGATGCTTATTGAATAAGAGATTGATTGGGCCCCAGAGCCTGTCTTGACGCTATGTAGAAGAGAAAATAATTTCCTCCTGCCGGAAATCGAACCCCGGCGTTCCAGGCCGTAGCTTTTCACTATACCGAATGAGCCATCCCAAGCGTCGTATAAAATGGCCATTAATAAATCCTGATCACCCTGTTCTCAACACCCTCAATTCAGTTCATATTCACGTTTATACGCAACAGTGAATGAAATTATGATCACGTGTTGTGTGGGCTTTACGTCTGTTGGCAGAGCATGAGAGAGCAGAGAGAATCTGCCAAATAAGAGAAGAATACACTAACTTCCGTGACTGGAACTCGTGAAAATGGCGACTGCATTCTGGGACCACGTGTGTTGAAACTTCGTCTCAGAGAAACTGACGCTTCGTCGTTCTGCGAGGGAAGCTGATATCTGTATTTGGGACGGTCCTACCGGTCGAACGGTTGGAGGGCCATGGTGCAGGTGATGGATATATTTCAGGCTCGCCGTCGAACTGAGTGTCATGATTGAATCCGGCCGTTCAGGTGAACGAACAGTTTAGGGCCGACGGTTCGGGTGATCAACGTCTCATGGCCCACGGTCAGGGTAAGAGAATGTATGTATCACGTGACTGAGTTGTTTCGGCCCCACGGGTCAGGTGGTCTGGAAGTTTAAGACCTACTGTACAGGTGATCGAGTGATTTAACGCCACTGATCCAGGTGATCGAACGAATTTAAGAGAAACAGTTCATGTTATCGACAGGATTCAAGGCCCAAGGTTTACAGGATAGAGCGGTTTAAAGCCAACCGTCCACATGATTGAGAGGCTTAAGGCCCAGTTGTCAGATGATCCAGAGCCTGAAGGTCCACGGATCGTGTTATCGAGATGATTAAGGCCCACGGTTTATATGACAGAGATATTTAAAGCCCACCGGTCACATGATTGAAAGGTTTAAGGCCCAGCTCACGTGTTCCAGAGCTTCAAAGCTCATGGTTGATGCCATCGAGAGGTTTAAAGCCCACGGTTTTAATTGTAAGGAGTACTGCCGTTACTATGTAATAGGAGGATAAAGCAACACTCGTTTCTATGCAGCGGCCGAGGTATTATTGGACTATAACAATAGAAACGGTGTTTTCTAAGTGGTACGTGCCGAAGACAAGTATCTTCTTGTCAGAGATGATGTTACGTAAGGACTATCTCCAAGGGGTCTGACGCCAAGACGAACTGATTGGCGGTAAACCGCCTGTAGTAAAGTTACTTTGACTTTGACTTTGACTTTGACAACTACTTTTTTGGGCTCGACACCAAGACTGAATGACGGGCCGCGCCATAGCTCAAGCGGTTAGTCGCTGGCTTCCCACCGTGGCGGCCCGGGTTCAATCCCGGGTCTGTTCAAGTGGGATTTGTAGTGGACAAAATGGAGCTGGGGCAGGTTTTCTCCGAGTACTTCGGTTTCACCTGGCAATCTTGATTCCACCAATTGCTCCACAATCACCCTCACCTATCATCTGGGGCTGGTACAATAGGCCAGAAGTGGTCGCAGCACAAGGGACCTAAGTCCCACCCCACTAGCATTAAATAAAAGACTGAATGACTGACTGACCATAAGTCGCGATGTGACTTTGACTCTGACTTTGCAACTACTTAGTTGTTTCTTGGAGTTGTCAGCAGTTCTGTTGAGCGAAGTTATCTGAAGTAGGTGGTTGGTGATGAGACAGTTCAGTTGCGGTTTAGTTAAACGTCAGCCTTTGAAGAGAAGGCCAGGGAGGTTGGTGTGAAATGGCCGCCAGCCTGGAACCCAGTTAGTTGAGTTGTCAGTTGACAAAAATTCTGCACGGGCGGCTGTGATAAGAGGACCTAAGTGCGGGAAGCTGAAGAATCTCCCTCGGTAAAAACCGTTGCCAGGAAAAGGCTAGTGTGCACTGAATAGACTGAGGACAGTTGTTTGTGTGAGTTATGATCTGTAAACTGTATAGTTCCGAGTGGCGTGTACAAGTGATCAATAAATCCAATCCATCCAGTGCATACGACGTCTATAGTCACACTCTAATTCATGACAATATTATAATAGTTCATTAGTCACGTGATTGAGAGGTTTAAGGCCCACTTCTTAGATGAAAGAAAGGTTTAAATACCAGAGGTGTTAGGTACCGCAGTCTACACTGTTCTGGGATGTCGCTAGGTCCGTGTTTGGTGTCCTTCTGTTCCTCTGCTTTCGTCAGATAGCATAAATCTTGCTATGGGCTGGTGTCCCGTCTAAGAAGTCTTAGAAAATTTATTGAGTTCATTTAATAATAAATTGAAAGCGACCTTTACACATAATTCGAAAAGAGAGAACAACACATTAAATTCATTCCTCTCCCCCGTGCCATCTCTCTGTCATTACTGCTTCATGTTTTGTGTTACGTTATTTTTATGAATCAAATACGTAACAACTTGTTGTAATCACGTGGTTCATAGGAGTGGGGAGGAAGAGGGACGCTTGAATCCTCTTTCGTCAATTTGCAAGTGGGTAGAAGCGCGGGTAGAGGTGTTTTCCCGTTCGGAGTAGCATTTATCTAAAGCAAATAATAAGCTGTATATTACATGCCTGTAGCTGCTGTTATGTTCTGTTTGATATGAGATTGTGTTTGCTAATCCGAACAAGATGAGATTTTTATCCTGACAAAGGGGGACCGACAGTTTCCAATTTTTATATCCAAATAGAAACACCGTGGCCACCATGTTGTAGAAACATTATATTCTGCACATAATTTGACCCTCAAGCCCAAGCTCATAGCAGGTCGACCTCGTTCATTGAATATTAAGCCCTGTGTTCTCTTACGTGAGACAAGCAGATTGTGTACAGTTTAATGTTGGTATTGCTTGTCGTCTGAGGGGCTATCGTTCCAAGAATTTATACACCTACGGCGCCATGTTTAGGTCACCAACCAACCGGTTCAGTACATTGTGAAGTATATCTATTCTGTGATCCAGGGTGCATCATACCTTGTGTAGGCAACATTGCGCAATAAAATTCCTGTGTAAATATATTTTAATTTCCCGTCCTCTACTGATTACTGGCAAGTACGTTCAGAACAGAATATAGTCACTTCCTATTCATGACTTAACTGATGATAACGCAACCTCGTTCCGATAGTGGATGGAGTATATACGGTTTGGATTATCGGATAATAGCCACTTATGTGCGAGAAAAAGAATCCAATTGCATTTATGGACGGTACAAAACCGAACAGGCCGGTCTAGAGGCAGAACTGTAGGCTTGTATCCGGGAAGTGCTGGGTTCGAATGTCGGTGAGGACATCGGATGATCTGACCGGGCTTCTAGTGATGTTCTTCAGTCCCTGAAAGTAAATTCAGGGGGGTGCTTAGATTTTATTCCGACAGCTTCATTCCAAATAGTGTGCAATTCTCTTATCATCCTACAATTCAAGGTTACATATTCGTATAGTCTCAGTATTGAGAAGAACTTTAAGCAACTCACGAGAAAGAGGACGCTTCTAATAATTACGCTGATACAGAGTCGAATATAACAGATGCCATAAAGGGACACACAGAAACTTTAAGGAGGTTGGTCTATAAGTAAACACACAGAAACTAAGTAATGTTGCTGTCTCGTCACCAAAATTCATAGCAAAATCATGACATGAAAATAGATAACAGATATTTTGAGAATGTGTCACAGTTCAGATATTTGGAAACGACGATATTAAAACAAAACCTGGGAAGACAAAGGCATAGGTGGGTGGACAATATTAAAGTGGACCTTGGAGAGAAAGAATGGGATTTTATAGACAGGTTTGTTCTGGCTCAGGATAGGGACCAGTGGAGTGCTGTTTTGAATATGGTGATGAACCTTCGGGTATCATAAAAAGCTGGGATGTTCTTGAGTAGCTGCACAACTGGCGGCCTCTCAAGAAGGGCTCAACTCCATAAGTGAGCGAGCGAGCGACACGGAGTCGAATGAAGTGATGGTCAGATAATAATTGCTTGGATGAGAAATGGAAGGAGACCGCTGCTACCTAATTTGAAATACTGTTGGGACTGGGTTAAGTGAGAGTAGCCGGTCGCTAGGCCAGGTTGTGAAATTAATGAGTGATACACACTCGACAGTAACGTACGACGAAGATTCTCCTGCTGCTACAAAACCTAAAATTATATTACATTAAGCAGAAATTGCAAAAATCCGGTGAAGTATTTTTCATGTCCTAGCAATTTATTTCTCGAAGAGGAAATCAAGTATCAGTTTCCTACATAAGCCTAGGCTTCAATCTGCTGTTCGAAACATGGCATGTCACACCTTCCTCAAAAAGAACAAAAAATGTAAAGCTATCCCTGCAACAGGCCATGGAGGCCAATATGTTTGTGAGACGCCGAGACTCCCACATTTTCTAGACAGTCAGCTCACAGATGGCGGTAAGGTTGTCAGAATTTTGCGCTGGCCACCCTTTACACCCCAGGAAGATCCCTGGTACTCATTTCTGTTAGGGGCTGAGTCGATTTCGGGGCCATATTGCGGTTGGAAGGATTAGGTTAATTGAAAAATCCAATTACCTCGTCGGTAATCAAACCCGCGACCTTCCGGCTTGTAGCATAGTGCCTCAATCAACTACGCTACCGCGTACATCTGAAAGATTTTCTGTAAAAAAATGTATTTGACTTTCCCACAGGAGTATGATTGCAAGGATTTTGTTACTAACCTAGTGTAGTGAGGCAGTATGATTCCTGCAGTAGTGGAGTTAGGATGTGTCTGTTCTATTATGATTTTATTGCAAACAAAATAATCGGCTTCCTCTATTTCATGTCTATTATATTCTTCTTCTTGTTTTTCACTCACCCAGACATACATGTGAACATCAGCAGTCATATACAGCTTAGAAATGTCTTAAAATTACTACTCGCTTTCGAATTGTCCTTTATTAAAACGCACTTTTATATTACAACGCGTTTGTTTTTACTGCTGTTTTTTCTACTGAAGTTAAAAGTCGTCCTGTGCCGAATGAAACATTCCTGAAGACGTACGCGGGTGTGGAAGGCAAACCTCTGCACTGGATGGATGTGAGTGATCACTTTCACTATCTGTCCGCCCCAACCGGCGGAAACAGCCCCAATTGTCGATTTGTATGGAACTGCTTGAGCCCCAGAGCCTAAGCCGCTGTGGAAAACAAATTTATTTACGTACCTGCCGGATTCATTTACGTCAATATCTGAGGCAAAAATCAAATCTCAGCGCCATATTATCAATAGTTAAAATTTCTCAAATTGTCCCGCAGAATTAAAACAATTTTCATAAATGCTCTCAATAACTAATATATTCATACAGATTAACCAACAATAATTTGTCAGAGACTTATCATGCAAAACATAACATTTGCCTCAGAATTTCCCTTCAAAATGAGACCAAACACCCAGTTTACAAAATGTGCCAACACAAATAAGTAACTACTAAATTTAACCTCCCATTTTCTCTTAAAGTAGAACAATAAGTACACTGTCTCCAGTTTAAATTATGTATTAGATATTTTTATGATATTACCATATTGAAGAAATTACTGAGAATTCATATTTATTCGTTATCATTACCAGGCTATTATTTTTAAACGCCTTGTAGTAAGCTTCATTTGCTTACAGGGGAATCGGCTGGTTTGTACGGCCTAAAAGGTAGAATGGGCCCCAGTAACAGTTGTAACACGTAAATGTGTTTTAGGAAACTTTCAATTTCAAGAGGAAACTTTCAGTGATTAATTCTCAGTACTTTTACTATCATGTTTCGGGTAATTTCTATTTGATTCAGTGTACAGTTATGGTTTGTGTTCGTAACATTATTAATTTGCACTTAAACTATTGTAAGACACTACACATATAATAAGGGGTAACCAACAAAGAATTGTTCTAAAAACATTTTAGGTAGTTCTTCAGTTTACAAAATAATTTATTTAAAATCATTTTATATATTTACATAAACACAGACTTTCTGCGCAGCTTTTGGTGCGGTTTCTGGTTCTACTATTCCCCTTAAATCTCCTTCTTCCCCTACTACACGACATACTTTGTTCCCAAAATGACCATCATCACGTGTGTATGTTGTTGCACTATACTGCTGGCACACTAATCATGCGCTACGTATTAAATTAGTCCATTAATATCTGTCTATCGTATTTATGGCTCTACAGTCCTTGCGGACTTTGGCCGCTTTTCTAGTTCCTTAATATATACACAGGTAGCAGGACACCTTGGATTAGGGATTAGCCGATCGCAAGGCCATTTACCTACACATAAAATAGCGCACACAGACATCCATGCCTCAAATGTGATTCGAACCCACGATCGCAGCGTTCGAGCTAGCGAAGACGGTTCGTGCCTTAGACCGAGCGACCACTGTGATCTTCTCCTACTTTACAACTTGCACAAAAGTAATTAGTTTCACTGTGCTGAAATTTAAAAAATTAGAAAGTTAAAAATTGAAAAATTACAAGATCGCTTGTTCTGGCATCTCTCTTAATGTCGCGTATAAGTTTGTTGATGGTGTGCGCCTGTACATGTGTTGGTACGTATAGTTGAATCTCTTGCGCGTGTGAGTTTGTGGACTGTGTTTGTGTGCATATATCAAGCGGTAAAATATTGTAGCAGGATGATAAAATATAACATTACTTAAAATAAATACGAAAATATTCAGACATCACAACTCTTGCAAACCTTAAAAATTTGGTATAAAACGTCCATGTTTGCGTCTCTGAGATTTCTATTCCTTATATTAAATAACACGCAGTAACATGAGCTGACAGAACGGCGTTGTTTTTCGTTGTTGAACCAAAATGTTCGAACTTTGTACACGTTGACGCCGCACGTAGAATAGTAATATTTGTGACCTCACAAATATATTAATCACATATGTTCAATTGTGAATATCAGCTTGTCTTAAAACTAAGCTGTTTATGATATACTCGTATAACACCGATGTTATGGGCCACTCGGTAATTCATATATATATATATATAAGAGGTGACACTAGGGTCAGCATTGACATAAATAACCTGTTAAGTTTACGAGACATCAAATTAAATAAATTATTGTAATTGACTAAAATGAGAAGAATCTATCCATTCGCTATAACCTACAAAAACCTCCAAATTAAGTGAAAATTCACAAAAAATCATTATTTTAACATAAATAGGCCTATTATTAATTTTTGATCTCGTCTGCTGTCTGAAAACAAAAAAATAGAATATACAAAAATATAATTTTGCCTGTGGGTCTGTATGGGTGTGAAACTTGGTCTCTGACATTAAGGAAGGAACATAGACTGAGGGTGTTTGAGAACAGGGTGTTGAGGAGAATATTTGGACCGAAGAGAGATGAAGTGACAGGAGGTTGGCGAAAACTGCATAATGAGGAGCTTCATAACTTTACTCTTTTCCAAGTATAATTAGAATGATCAAGTAAATGAGGATGAGATTGGTATGGAATGTAACAAGAATGGGAGCAAAGAGGAATGCATATTATAGTGGTGAGAAATCAAAATGGAACTCTTTCCACTGAGAAGAACAGGGCATAGGTGTGTGGACATTATTAAAATGGATCTAAGAGAAATAGAATGGGATACCATGGTTTGGATTTATCTGGCTCAGGATATGGACCAGTGAATTACTGTTGTGAAAACGGTAATGAACCTTCGGGTTCCATAAAATGCTGGGAATGCTTTCTGAGTGAGAGAAAGATTATTAATTTTTTGGTTCTCTATCTTTACAACAAATTATATAATGAAACACTGTAAATTTTACACGGTATTTTTATGATAACCTAATACACTACATATGTATATTACAATACAGGACTACCTCGCGGAATGCAATACTCGTATATTCTGCTTTTGAATTTTATTTCAGTATTCACTACTTCTCTTAAACGTATTATTGACATAATTCGTTAAGTGAATCATTTCTATAAAAGTCTGCTATAACTGGCTTACATGTGCGTTAGATAAATGTACTGAATGTTCCATTGCGCCAGGTATATTGAGCTCATGAAATATGTACAGACTGCACTATATTACACATTGTTTGATATGCTGGAGACCTGGATATGTCCCTGAAGAGTAGTGTGTTGCTATTGTAATACCTATACACTGTGGCCTGTAAACCAGCTGCTAGGCAACGACAGTGAAACACACTAGATAACGGCCGTTACTAGGCAACGGCTGTAAAAACCAACAAAGTAACGGTGTTTTCTGTGCCGGATGAACCAAGTTGTTATAAGCAAAACAGTTTAATCAGCGAAGATATGGTGGTGAGTTGAGTGAGTCAGAGAACCGCTGGCGTTCAGTTGTTGTGAGCTGTTGCTGTGAGAAGCTGATAGCTGAGGCACGGGGATAGTTCGGGAACCCGGAGGAAGGGGAACTTCCGCCGTTGGAAGCCGTTACCAGACAATGACTGGTGAAGGCACAGCAGGCTGTGTGCTCTAGTGAACTGTAATGTGTGTGAATTCCTTAATTACTGTGTAGTTACGTTCAGTAAGAGTTCAATAAATCCAATTACTAATCCAAACCCCGACTATAAACTATAATCACGTAACAATGCAAAAAAGGAAACAGAGGAAATTGTAGAAATTATATAGGTCATAGCTTATTATGTGCAGCAGACATATGCCAAAATCTTTCTCGAGAGGAATAATTTTCATACATGAAGCCTTGCCTAATGAAGAAGAAAAGGAGATATAGAAGAGGACGGTTTTTTATGGTCAGCATATACAATTCAATAACTCCATCAAAGACACAGGAAGTATAACATAGACAGATCTGCTCTTCATAAACTGTGTAAAAGCATTTGAATCGGTTTTGCGAAAAAAGAAAGGGAAATAAAGGGATTTCCGACATATTTAATAAGAACAGTCCGATGTATGTACCAAAATTAAAACAAAAAATTACAAGGAAAGGTAGAGTAAGTTGTCAAACTCCTATAGAAATTAATAAAGTATTTCGACAAGGCTGTCCTGTGTCATCGATACTGTTTAATAGTTACATTGAAAGAGTCATCGAAAATTGGCTGCAGTCCTTCAGAGGAAATATTATAACAAAGGACTTATTTCTAAATACATTCTTATTCGCGGACGACCACGTGATTGTGGCAAGTGCAGAAGATGAGATGCAGAGAGCAGCACATACACTGAACTATACAGCTCTTCGTACACAAATTTATTTTAAAAGGAAAAGAAGTGCATTTCAACGGATTTTACCAAAGAGTTTCGAGGCAACGGCACGGCAAACACGTTCCAACGTGAAACAATGGAAGATGCCTTTCAGTAGACGAATGTTATAGCTCGTTGCTAGGCAACAGTCAGCGCACCAATAAACTCGCTGGCTAGGAATAACGTGACTTATGTTTTCTGTGTTGTCCTTGAGGAACCTATATAACGAAGACCTGTTTTAGCTTATATTAGTACACCGGTGTGGAGGCGGGGTCGAATACCTCCACCGTGACCCTGCGAGTCGTAGGAGGCGATGAAAAGGGAAATCTCAAATCATCTGAGACAGTAAAATATGGTCGCGCGTCCCAAGGGACTTGGACCCGAGAAAGACTGCGCTGGCAAGGGCCAGTAGCATGTAAATAAGACAGACCCGTCCTCTCGTCAGGGAGGACGCCCCACAAAAGAACAAAACCGTAACGTTCAACAGTGATAAATATCTGGTTATGAGCCCCAGACGGGGCTCGACACCAAGACTTACTGACTGACTGAACGTCAGTCGCAATGTGACTTGGACTTAGACTTATATTAGTGCAGATTACAGTGCAGAGCAGTGTAGTTAAGAGTCCAGGAGTGTTTCTAGTTGAGTTCCGAGGTTCCAGAGTGACTGAAGACGAAACAGCAAGAAGACTTCATAGCGAGATGAAGTGCTAGTTTCTGTGTTGAGATCCGTTGCCAGGATACGACTAGTGAAGCCTGGGAATCCTAGTGCGTGTGCAACGGTGAACTGGAAAGTGTGTAAATCAGCGACAGAGCTGTATTTAAGTGTGATTAAGGGAACTTGCAACCGATATGCTAAGTCATCCTACCTAGAACCCGTCACGTGTACCCTTCTGTACGTGACAATATTTACAAAATATTAATAGTAATAGTATTAAAGTTAATTTAAGAGAAATGTTAAAAAATCGCTGGGTGACCGCTATGATAGAATGAGATCTTTAAAAGGCTGTGCTACAGACGGCCGGATGGGCATTGCCTGGTCATTTTTTGTATACACATGATTTTTCAAATTAAAAAACTCTTAAATATGATTTGAAGATTTCAGTGAAATAAAGGCATAGTCTGTGAAAGGAAAGATTAATGTGAGAACTAAAATATTGATAAATTATAACACAACTGAACAAGTAAATAGTTTTAATTGTTTGAGATGTACAGTTACGGTAACAAAGAACAGAGATTTAGAAATAAGAACGAATACATTTAATAAAATGTGCAGCACAATAAGATGAACATTGAATAAAGAAACAAGAAGAGAGATACAGATAAAATTGTGTGAAGCCATGGCCGTAGTTACAAATGGATCACAAATATGGACTACAACAAAGAAACAGAAAGTAAAAATTGGAACTGTAGAAATTAAATTCTTGAGGAGTGTAGCAGGACCAGATAAGGAAAGCTAAAATTAGGGACGGGCTGGATATTTTAAATCTAAATAATAAAATACTGAATTACAGATCTCAATGGAAATATGACTCGTAACGAATTGAAGAATGGCGAATTCCGAACATTCAAACACCCCCTCCAAAAAAAAAAAAGATGAAACAAGGGACGCCCGCAGTTAAAATGGGGGGACCAGCATACTCTTCAAGAGGACGGAACAGACCGCGCATAGCCTAATCCATAAACATGATGATGATAATGATGATGATGATGATGATGATGGTTCATGACATAGCGACTGCTTAAAGCATATTCATGTTAAAACATTTCCTTATTATCCCAGAAATTTAACATACATGCAATTAATATGTTCGTATATAAAGTACAGGCTATGCAGTGCCAGAGATTGTCACGCCTATATAATTATTTTTCGTCAGTAAAGGGAGTTTATACTTGGTTTATTTAGCAACAAGCCCTTCACAGTGACCACGCGGTCTAAAGCATGAACAGTCTGCTCTCACTTGAACGCTGAGATCGTGGTTTCGAATCCCACTCAAATCATGGATGTATGTATTCGTTTATACTGTGTTTGTGTTGTTCTGTATGTAGATAGCGGTCTTGCTACCGGCTGGTCTCCCGTCCAAGGAATCCTACCGACCGAAGGAACTAAAAAGGCGGCCAGGTCCAACAAAGGGCTGTAGAGGTATAATAATGCGACATATTTGCCGTTTCTATAACAACAGAGGAATGTCCGTAAACATTTTCACGGCCACGAATACAGGCAACAAGAGAAGAACTGCCGTTTCTATGCGACGACCGGTGAACACCCCCCCCCCTTTAAGAACGTGACAACAATATAGGGGAAACTGTGTTTTCAATACGGTCTACGCCAAGCAAACGCACTCAACAATAGGATGTCTACTGCTTTGCAACGAAGCTGAAAACACGTATCCTTAACAAGAGAAGGGGGTATTTTCCATGGGATCCGTGCAAAGGAGTTATCCTGAAGTCAATCGGCACTACGAGTCAGTCAGTTCTCTGTAGGAGATCGCCACGGGAATTTCGCAGCAGAAGAAGAATTAGAAGTCGTCCTGTGAGGACTTAACATGTGAACTGAAGACTTCATGTGTGCTGTAGTAGAGGAATATCCGGAGTGTGACAATTATAGTTCCGGTGTTAAAATCCGTTGCCAGAGAAAACTTCGGAAAGTTGAATAACAATTATTTAGATCTGTTACCTGGCATCGACTAGTGTAAGCAGATATAGAAGATTTTATTTATGTGTTATCATTACAGTAATCTTGGAAATGTTATAATTATTTTTAGTTACGACCAATAAATCGACTCACCGATCCAAAGCCGCATCTTTAATCACTAATACACATGACAATAATAATATTAACAGCGTCTTCGTAGGAGTAGGGTAAAATTCCGCAGGACATTCTCCTCGAGGCCTGAGTAATTGATTTTGTTCGCACTGATCTTCCTGGTTAGAGCTGCAGAATGATTTCTTTTATAGAATCTCAAAGCAAGAGAAAACAGGACGATGTCAATATTAATTAATTAGAATGACGTCATTATACTTTGCCCGTTCTGCCATCTTGAGAATTCATTAGCAATGCAATTTAAGTCGTTTCTTCACATCGCAATCCCAACGAGGTCGCCATAGACTTCTGCGTTGAGCACTCTTCATTTCCTGTTTCAAGTGTCACGTGGTGCTGAAGTCGATGTTATCTTTGTACAAAGATGACGTCAGGATATCTGATTGAGGACGTGATTATATTCTGTAAAGTGAACAGTACTTAAAATACAAGCAGTGCTCGACAGAATGATCTTGTTGGTTGCACTGGAATATAACACAAGAATAATTTGTAAATACTAAGTGAGGGGCTGCTTCCCAGTCTTGGGATTTCTCCACGTCAGTAAAAATAGGACTTGACATACTTATAAGTACGGTGCGGCTCTCAATATTCAGGATTTACTTGACATTTATTCAGAAATTACTCAATTACCTAAATTGATTATTTTGTTCTAAAAAGATTAATAATACGCCACGATTATAAACATTATATTTTGTATCACCTTTGTGTGGGGGCATGCGGTAGCGTAGTTGGTGAGGCTGACAGCCTTCCCGCCATCTGTGAACTGACTGACTAGAAAATGTGGTGGCCTCGACGTTTCAGAACCCCATGAGCCTTCAAGGCCAAGGCTATTTCCCTGTCTTCTTTGTGTTGGTTGTATCTGGCAAAGTTTCACGTTTTGATTGTAATGAATGAGCATTTACTTCGAATAAGTTTTTCATAACTTAAAATTTTTCCGTCCTATAGTAGACGGGAATCCTTTGGCCACACAGATATTTGTTAACGTTACAAGCAGGGTCCAGTTCTGTGTCATTTGTACGCGCCCAAACAAAAGAAGCTGGCGTACTCATATTTCTAATACATTATTTCTATAATTATTTACTTCAATAGCTGTTCTTACATTGATGTTTGAACGTAAGAAAACAGGAATTGAACTGAATTATTGTGGATCTACAGCCCTTTGTTGGGCCTTGTAGCTTTTCGGTGCCTTGATCCTGTATACAGTCAGTAGGACTCCTTGGACGGGGATCAGCCAGTCGCAAGGCCTGTACCTACACACAGAACGACACAAACACAGAATAAACATACACACCTAACCATGCCTCGAGTGGGATTCGAACCCACGATCCCATTGTTTGACCGGGAGAAGACGGTTCATGCTTCGGACCGCGCGGTCACTGTGATCAGTGGATCTTTTTCTTAGCCAGTTCAATCCAGTTCGTGCTTATTTCTTTATAATCCAGTAATTCAATTACTATGTACGTTTAGGTTTTAATGTGAGAAGAAAACAGAAAAATACGAATATTGCGTCGTGCCTCTTCTTTTCCAGTTTTTACTCGTAATTCTTTTGCTTCGTACGTCCTTCAAGAGATTTTCTTCCCGCGTTATTTGTGGACTATTCACTAGACACTTCAGTTTATGGGCACTACGAACTTGAACTTCTCGTTACCTTCCAGACTTTGTTTCCATAGCCGCCATCAACCTGAAGTTTCTGTAAACCGAAGCAAACTTCCTAGCGCACATTAGCTGTGAGGATGGATACCAAAAGAGTGAGATCGTGAGAAATCCCCTCCAATCTGACGCATAGCCCACTTCTCAATTTTAATCCATCAAGTAATGCAAATGAAGGAGCCATTCTCATGGCGTATATATACGTACAATATTTTGACTGATATTAATAAGAACGCGCACTCGTCCAAATTTAATGCAAACAGAACAACTTCTAATAAAGTGGAACATTTTGACGATGACGAAATCTAAATGAAGTAGTACGTTTCGGAGCGTAACGACATTAGCTCTTTCCATCAGACGACTTGAGTCCCCTCCGAGCAGAGTCGTTGCAATAATCAATTAGGCTACAGCAGCTGTCTGCCATATTGCTTCAATACGCTGGGCAGGTGTAACATTGTGGACTGCACACAAGGTGGGGGGCATGTGTAGTTGATTGAGGCACTCTGCTACAAGCCAGAAGGTCGCCGATTCGAGGCCCTGGGGTCGACTCAGCCTCTAACAGAAATGAGTACCAGAAATCTTCCTGGGGGTTTGAGGATGGCCGGTGCATAAGGCTGACCACCTCACCGCCATCTGTGAGCTGATTGTCTAGAAAATGTGAAGCCTCGACGTCTCACAACCCTATGGGCCTCCACGGCCTATTACCGGCCTAGTTTTATTTACACACGACGGCAATACAACGTTCCTCGTACAGCTGAATAAGAAACCCATTCTTCGCTCTACAGTGCTTACACTCGTAGAAAGAACGACGAAAACATCCGATAATTTTAGTTCAACTCCAAGGTCCCGAGAGAGCGTAGTCGGTACAGCGACTGGCTACGAGCGGGCAGACAGAGGAGTTGGAGTTCGAGTCAAGGTATGATCAAGAAATTTCTCTTCTCAACGTCCTCCAGACTGTTTATGGGGCCCAACTAACTTCTTATGCAGTGGGTACCGGCGGCCGCGCGTGAAGCTGATCACTCACCTCCATCTAATGCAGAGGAAAAGGAAACTTGGATCTATACGTCCACTCCCTCATAATCTTTCATGATACAGTGCTTAATTAGTTAAGCACAGAGAGCTGGCAGCGCTGTAAGGTTGGCGCATATGAACAACATGAATCTTGTATGCTTTAAGGTTCTGGCAGTGGTAATTATGAAGACTTCTATCTTCTGGGATAAAATGCCGTGTACGTGCTTTGGAAGCCAATTAACGGCCGACCTTCATCACCCTACGCAGCCTTAGATCCCAGAAGATGGATTTTATGAATATCGTCACGCGATAGAGTGACTATAGACGGGGGTTGCACTGCTTGGTAACGGCTTCCAATGGAGAACCTTCCGCTTCCTCTGTGTTTCCGACCTGTCCCCGGTACCAGTACCAACTCCTGGAACTCTCAGATGACTGTCTGCCTGCAGAGACACTCTCGGCGCATTCGGCCGACTGGTGGCCAGAGTCAGAGTTACTTTAAGACTGACGGTTTACCGCCAATATATTCATCTTGGCGCCAAGTACCTTGAGGATCACGATCAAAGGTTTATTTTTTGGCAACTGAACCCTTGCGGGAGCCATAGTCCCTATATGATATCCTCTCTGAAGAGAGGATGAGTTTGTCTCTTATGAATATGTTTGGCCCTTCATCATGTATACGTATCGCACATATAGCATATTATTGAAATGTCTTGCTTTTGCACTACATACAAGTGCTCTGTCAGCACAGCAAAGCAGATCATGCCGTTCTTAATTATCTTACGCTACAGCGGAAGATTAGTCACTTGACCCGCCGTAAGTTTGACCACTGCCAAGTTTAAGCCTCTTATATTTTCTGTGTCTGGCTTCACTTTCTCCTAAGCTGCGAACATGTTCATTCTCAAGATTTTGTATGACTTCTGCTTCTCGCCTGCACAATTTTGTTACATAATTGTATACATAATGAATGTTTAAAGCCGTGTGCATCTTGTAAAATTTCCAGCATGGTTGAGGCACGTCGCTCGCGTAGAAGATATGCGTACAAAATTTTAGACAGAAGAACGTGAAGAAAAGAAACACCCTGAAAATTCCATCATATATGGGAAAATAATATTAAATTAGATGTAAAAGAAATAATGTGAGGTATGGCATAAATTTATCAGTCTCTAGATATGGTCTGATGAGTAGTTCTGGTGAATACGTCAATGGATCCTTACTTTAATAATAACTTGAAATTTTATTTTACGAGCTGAGCGACTATTAACATCTCAAAAATAATTCTACATCATTGATTTTATTAATATATAGCCTGTAACAGATATAATTTATATCAGTGGAAATCATACTACTCACCTTTAAGCCACACAACAATTCCTCAACCTTGACAGTTACAGGATGGGGCTGTCCCTTGTACGTTTAGATGCCTTACGTATTAAAAGCACTCAGGAGTTCAAGAGATGCTTAATATTGAAATCTGTGGAACCAGGCAGCTCTTGTCTGCTGTAGGAGTGACGGAGGGACACAAAAACCTGCAAAATATTTGAAGCAGTCTCACCGCGCGACCCCTCGCGTAGTGGCAGCACATGAATATACATGAGTTAACGTCCCTACATGGGCAGGGCGAAGGGATGAGGGGATATGACACCAATTATGAAGCATTTGGTGAATTGATAAGAGAAGGACACACATACAGCAAACCGAGGAAAGGGAGATTTCAATTCGCATGTATGGAGGGGACTGAAAATTTCCACAGCCAGTTGGTAGACACAGTTTTATTCTAACGCAGGAGGGGCTTATACCAGCATATTTAAATGGATTTCCATAAGTAAAAAAAGTAGCTCAGTATTGCGCATGGAAATTTCAATTTGATTTAACTACCTTCAGATTCTCTACAGGTTGTCTAGGTAACACTCAAATTGGACTATCAATGTAGTACTATATAGCTGTGTCACCTTAACACTTTCAAGCATATAGTTCTTCTGAATAATACTCGTATATAAATACTGAGTTCCTACCTCACAGGAAACACACTTCGTCCTCATGCAGAAAACCAGCCGGTTACTTCTGCTTAAGGAAACAAATGTTGTCTGACAGTGACACCGTACATTCCGGGGGAAGTTCGGTGACGTTTCGGAGAAGGTAATGCCTCAGCATTCAGGGTCGAATAATAAACGAAGTAATCAACAAAAAGACCTCCGTTTTCTCTGAGGATCATAGGAAACACAGGGCCATGTGGTAGCGTAGCTGACTGAGGCACTATGCTACAAGCCGGAAGGTCACGGGTTCCATTCCCGATGTCATTGGATTACTTCCAATTGTTCTAATAATTCCACTTGCAACTATAGACCCTAGGGTCCACTCAACCTCTAATAGTAATGAGTACCACGAATCTTCCTGGGGACAGGCAGGCGCGCAAGGCTGACAACCTCACCACCGTCTGTGAGCCGATAGTCTAGAAAGTGTGGGAACCTCGACGTCTCACAAACCTATCTGCTACCACGGCCTGTTACTTTTATCTTTATAGGAAACACATACTAAATAGAGATGAGTGTTCTGTGAGTAAAATTCTCATTTTTCTGAGGTTAAGTCAAGCGGCGCATGTAATAACTGCTCTGCTTTGTACGTCTGAAGAGCTCTTCTCTTCAAATGAGTTGTAATCACCATTTAGTAAAGGGGCTAACCCGTACGTTTGGATTTCAGATGTACTTCTGATAATTGACTCGGAAGGTTTATATTAAAATTAAGTGAAACCCACTTCATTTTTATGTTCGTTTTTATTAATTATTGTTTGTGTTCCAGAAACATATAAAAGTTCTGTAAGAACCACACTTTTGACAAAGAGGTATAGATTTCCCGTTCCAAAATGATTTCTTAATAAAAAATTCGCTAAAGATAATTATTCCCCATCAATTCAGAATCAGTGGGCCTAATCAGAGAAAATTCTAAGCAGTGCGGTCAGTAAACAGGTCACGAATGGATATACATAAAACATATAAATCATGTCATATTCGAACCTGGAGAAAACATTTACGAAATATCCTACACCAACACTGACACACTTGTCCCATCGCTTTACCAGGAGTCTTTTGACTCCTGTCTCAGCCACTTCCGCACCTCCGGTTCAACCTCTTCGTCATCAGCGAAACTTTTGCCACCCAGCTGTGAAACGCTTTTCGCGACAAACACTTCCCATTGGAAACAAGAAATATTTATTTATGAATATTTTTGTCCACAAAAGAAAAAAGCACAACAGAACGCTGATCTTCAGTAGTATACCCTCAAAAAAGAGGCGTCATTTTGACTACTGAAACCAGTCTCTGAACATTCACATGCGCGTCCGCTACCTAGGTCGTCATTAAGCTGGACTGTGCTGCTACCTAGTGATACACATAGGAAACCTATTACGTCAATTACAACTGTTTTACTTCCATTTGTGGCCTATCCACTGACTCTCCCTCGTGTATGGGAAAATTAATATGTACAAGGTAATGTGGGACCCTTAAAGTCTCAACCCTATGGGCCTTCACGGTCTGTTACAGGGATAGCTTTACTTCCACTTTCAATACATAAATAATAATTCACTTCAATTCTTTATTTATTTATATACTCAATCAGCAGCCCAAAGGCCAATTGTAAAGTAAGGCGAGCAAATTTGAAAAAAAGACAAAGCAAGAGACAAATCAAGACAACTTGTATCACATAATAATAACAAAATGAATGTAATCGCGTGAGTCATTTTGCGGCGAGATAATTATATGCGTACATTCACACAGAGTGCAAGGAATCGCTATGAATTGTGATTTGATTATGGGAAACGGGTTTGGTTCCAAATATCTCAGCGTTCAAGCAAACAACGTTAGCAGCAGAGGTGCAATTTGAACTTGACGAGCAGACGTCGATAAAGGGAAGCCTCTCATATGCCGAGCAGGAACTGGAAGACCAACAGTTTCCAAAACAGGACAGAATTTAGAACAAAAGCAAAACTCGAAAAGACAGTGCTTCGATAGTATAGCTGTTCTTATGTCAGGTGTGCAAGTGTGTGTGTGTGTGTGTGTGTGTGTGTAATTGCGATGGACTTGGAGAAAGAAGCGGTTAAGTCTACTACTACTATGCTACTATTGGTATTACTACTACAGCTGCTGCTGCTACTACTACAACGGCTGCTACTACTGCTATTACTACTCCTACTGTTACTACTACTATTGCTACTACTTTTTTTCCTTGGCACTACAGCCCCAGTGGGCCTAGGCCTACCTCCATGAACTTCTCCGTTCACTTCGGTTTTTCTATATCTTAGACATACGGTAGGACTCCTTGGGTGGGTGATCAACTCGTCTCAAGGCCTCTACCTGTACACAAACACAGAAAAATGCACACAAACATCCATGCCCCGAGTGGGATTCGAACCCACGACCCCGGCTTCCGAGCGAGCGAAGACAGTGCACGCCACAGCTACTACTACTACTACTACTACTAATAATAATGTCACAAGTCTAGTGTGATTACAGACAGGGTTCTGATTGATAGTTGAATTTATTAAATATTTACGGTTCGTAACTACAAGTAATGACTATGTTCTCACTGTTCTACACACTCCACAAATCTCTATAGGACACACTAGGTCTTCTCAGTCTGTTATATTCTTCACTAGTCGTTGCTTGGTAGCGGTTTTCAACGACGGATATTCCCCTTCCTCTCTGTTCCCGAACGGTCTCCGGCCTCAGCTACTAGCCCCTAACATCAACAGCTCACAGCAACTGAACCCCAGCGGTTATCTAACTAACTCACTAACTCACCAGCCAACTGACAAAGTCATAGTTACTTTTCGACGGGCGCTTTGCCGCCAATAAGTTCGTTTTTGCGACAAGCCCCTTGAGGTTCACGATGACAGATATTTTTTCAACTGAACTCTTGCGGTAATATTCCTTAATTAATATCATCTCTGACGAGAAGATACGTTTGTCTCTTATGAATATTGTCACATCCTGTTAACGCGATGACTAATTAATGGGTTCCGGATTAGATGAAGCGATTTATTGGATATTCACCAGGCGGAACTACAATTAGATGTAACACAGTCTTGCTGTAACAATAACACTTCGTAACTATGAACAATGATAACACTCTAAATCTTACTGTAACTACGCCACATAAAATAAAGACTTCATTTCTGACTTCTTCTGACTTCTGTTTGTTCTCTTCTGTGTGCTGTCATATTGTGTCTTCTGTTGGTCAGTTCTCTCCCTGAGGTAGGTTCCGGTCGAACCGTATGGAGATCACCTCCTTCAACAATAGAGTTACCGCCTTCTTCGCTGTTACTGTGCTTCGGAGGTTCGTTGCCGTGAGAAAGGAAACGTTGCGTTGCCTAGGAATCAACGTGACTCTGTATGCAATGCATTGTTTCTTAAGACATATTCGTTGCTGTGGAAACATGATTGCCAAGCCTGGTTCTGCCTTACCTATTGCGTCATGCCACAACATTCTTCTGGCCATGCTGTTTTGCCACAACGATTGTGACACAAAAATTTCGTATTATACCTTACCGCTGCCAACAGATTATTGTGCCCCCAGCCTTACGTCCAATTTATTATTACGAAAGCGGGGGGTAGGCACCCAAATTTCTTATTCTTATTCCAACGCTGCCACCATCAAAATTTAGAAAATCCAACCTAACTGTCACCAGTTCAACATCTGTGGATAGCTTCTACTCCGCCCAAATAATTAATTATTACTAATAACCCAAATAAACACTAAGCATGTCAAAATAAGAATAAATATAATTAAATCAACAATTACATACGTACAGCCTATTAACACACACAATCTGTGATTACACGCCTTGCAATAACCTCTTAAACCTTACTATCCCGAGTCTACTGAACCTGCATGGCGTAAACCAAATTTCTGTACTCTGCAGTCAGTAAACCAAAATTATCATGTAGTAATAGCGAAATAAATTCACACTGTAACCTTCATTCGTTAACCAAAATTTATATCTTAACAATAAACCAAATCCCGTACCCCAATAGTGATTCATTTAACCAACTTTCAAATTTTAACTAACAATTAACACACCAAATGTTACACCCAAACTTAATTATTAAACCCGATACTTGTATCTAAACCATCACTCAATAAATCAAAATTACTCTGTTACACTCCAAGGTTTATACGCTAAAATAAATTAACCAATTTTATCCTAAGAACACATTAACCAACCAGAATCATATATTGACAACCATCAGTGATCCGAACACAGGCAAGTACTCACACTCACAAAAGAGGAAGACATCTGACTCCATCGCGTCTCCTTCCTACCACGCGACTGTTCCGAGCAACCCTTAAAATCAGAGTGCTCGCGGCTCCTCCCGTCCTAGCCCCTCAAAATTCAACATCACGGAAAGCTGCTCGCGCAAAACCCCTAAGTCAGCAAACTGTGCGGTGGCGAGACTTGCTCGTGTCATCACTTAATTTGTCAGCAATTTCTATAGACTGTACAACTGACACCGGATGGCTAAAGAATGTACGGCGTCTCAACTCTGGCTTCCGGCGGGTTTCCAACTTGTGGTTCACCCGACGTATTTAGATTTATAAAACTTATAATTATTTTCTAATTAATAAAACATAAATTTGACCCCTTGTTAGGATAAAGAATACTCATTAATAACCTGGGGCACAACACTGCTTATAAGAACTGGGATCGGCCTCTTGGGAAACATCGCTTCCATTGTTGCTGTAATCAGCAATAATGGAAACTTGCTTCTTTGCGGAGCAATGACGTAGAACGGTTTTGGTATATTTGCTTATTTCGCGGTCGTTGCCTAGCAAAGGGTATACCTCCCATATTAGGAAGAAGAAATGAAATCCAACACAAACTTACACATATGTGTAGGCTTATGTATTAATTTATTATAATTAACTGTAGTTAATTTGACAAAAAGTGTCAATTGAAACAGAAAATAAAGGACAAAACAAAAAGTGGAGAAAGAAAGTGAAGAGAGTTCATGGAGTGGAAGAAATTCATTCAGTAGAAAGGCAGAAGTTAATTTCTGAGGGTCTGATACACTATTTGTGAATTATCACTCAATTATGTTATTCTTCTAGCGAAAGTTCATTAGGCAGACAAAACATACATCAACATCATCAATTTGTTAATCCAAAATTTCGTTCATTTAACATTCGTGAACGCTGACAATATATGAGATCCTGAGGGAGAAATACAAAACCTTGTGCATCAGTTTCAATATCAGACGTATGCATTGTGGCGTACTGACTCGTTGCTAGGCAACGACGATGAAACAAACAACGAAACAACCTTTGTTAGGCAGCAACCAGCACCAATAGACTAGCTTGAAAGAGATATTTTCTGCGGGGTCTGCGCCTATGGCTGTGCAAACAGCAATGGATACAACAATGGGAACAGTGTTTTCTATGAGGTAGGACCGTAGTCTGTGGTTAGCAATCAGTTGTCAGCCAGGCAGGACAAGAGCCCTTGATCATAGAGTTACCAAAAGTATTTACATTGTTAGAAGCCGCTACCAAGCAATGAGTATATAAGACAGCAGAGTGGGAAGACTTGGAATGGGTTTTAGTTGTTTCTAGAGTGCGTAGAACCGTGGAACTGCTGTAACTATATGTAGTAACGAGTAATAAGCATTCATTTATCTCAGTAATTAATCCAAACCCTGTATCCAATCACTAAAAACTTGACAACATATTTGGTCTAAGTCTATAATCTAGTAGAACATACTAAGCGATTTATCACTAAATTAATAATTTAATACTTACACCACAAACTTTCTCTTGATTTGGGAGGCAGAAGTTAACATCTGAGAGAAAGCAAATCTGAATTTTTCGTTGTTACGTAATATTTTACAGTTTAAATGTCAGCATATTCGCTATACTAATAATACGAATTTGAAAATAAGTCTACATGACTTCAGAGTGATCTACTACGTATATTGACAAAAATAAAATTGCCACTTCTAAGAAAATAGACCCGTTCATTACAGAAATTATTCAGAGGAGATAAACACCATGCTTGTCCCAACAAGAGTCCATTTTCTTGTACAAAGAACAAGGAGCTGACACGTATTTTAAGCTTTTTCGTTATGATGGTATTATGATGTAGTTAGCAGTTTTAACGGTAGTATTTCTCTGAAGCTGCTTAATTTTTGCGCAAAGAAAGGCATTACTGGAAAATATTTTTATTTGTCGCTTTCATTGTAGATATGTATAAGCTCTTGCCGAAATCCCTCAAGCAATATGAGTGCCACGGATTCGGAAAATTCTGCTCACGGGGATTATGGAACGAGCTGAACTACTGACGGTCACTTCACGCGTAATCCCACAGAGCGTTGTCCTGCGCAGACGTCGTCAAGATGGTATTCAGCCCATCGTTCTCCTCTCGCGTGGCTTGCATTTACAGCGTGTGACGCCCACCATATTGCTCTCATTGTGAAAAACAAAAATTTCCTTATAATATCTGAATTCTGTAATATCATATTACTGACATCGAAACCGTGAATAAATTTTAACGCTGAAAATGTTATTATACGAAGGCGTAAATAAAATGAAGGCGTAAGTAACAGAACATGTAACAATTTGTCCGTAAGTAAAGGAAAATGTAACAATTTGTTATTATTGACACCTTCGCTACTAAGTAACCGATGGTCTATTAGACTTGAAAGGATTCTGACGATGGTGTATACTGTACTTCTTTTGGCTTATTTTGGACTTCACCCATCGTCTGGTATGTAAAAGACAAAAAGAGAAAGGTCCAGTGACTGAGACTAGCTCTTTCTAAGGGGCCCAACTGAGTAGGTTTATCCTTCCCTATCCACCTGAAGACGGAGACAGATCCAGTCTCCGAAACGTAGTGGGCTTTTGTCTTTTACATACCAGACGATGGGTGAAGTCCAAAATAAGCCAAAAGAAGTACGATTGTCTATTGTTGACTTCATTACCTTCTAAATTTTCAGGTAAGTGTAAATATTTTTGATTATTGATACCTTCGCTAATAGGTAACCGACATTCTATTGCTGACTTCGTTACCTTGCAAATGTGCCCAATGAAGCACGCAGATGGATCTCGACATATTGTGAGTGAAATGCGTTAATACTCGTAAATACGAGCTTCTCAACAATGCATTCCATTTTAGCCCATTCCTTACGGCTTAGGAACTATGACCATTTGTTTGTAGCAAATGCGGCTAATTCAGTTCCTCTGTTTAGTGGATGACGCAATGCTATAGCAAGCTTCCAGTTTATGACGCAACGCACTGATTACTGCATATACGAGAGTGTACAGGAAGAGGAAGCAGATAGAAGAAGATAATTGCAATAATGTACCCGAACGAACAAAGTTAAATGCCGAAAGACGACGTGAACATAGAGAAACACATAGAAACTTATCTGCTGAATTGTAACACCCTGTAGATTACTGTATTTATTCATTCATTCATTGATTATTAGAGGAGGTGGGTTTCCCCATGCACTTAGACCAGTTATTGGTCCATCGTGCGCCCCCTTTAATTTCGACTGTCGCCATAACCTTCCAGTACTGATGCTCGTTATCAGCCCCATTCTGCCAGCGAGGTCGGCCCTCTTCTGGCAGTGGTACCCGATACTTCCCCATCTACCGGAAGCATTGGAAACTACTTGGGCGGGAAACTTTTGCCTAATTTTGCTCAGAGGTCTCCTAGAGACATGAGGATGTTTTACATGCTGTAAATCTACGACACGGAACCCACGGCTTAAAGTCCCTCCCTGAATTTTTCCGCCCTTAAAAATTTCACGACTTCCACCGGGTTTGAACCCGCGTACCTTGAGTCATGAGGTTGGAACGTTACCCCTAGACTACGGAGGCCGCTATAGATTACTGTAACTATAGCACACAATATCTGCTTGCTAGTCGTTGCTGGGTAACGAATTTTACCTGGCTAACATTTCACAACTGAATATTCAACTTTTCAAATACCTTCTGAATTCTATTGCAAAAGAATAGAGTTCAAGACGAGGACAGAATAGAAACTATCGCTCTCCTGTATCCGGTGTGGAGGAAACGTCTGGTGATCTCAAGTTTCCTCGTATCCACAGAAACATTTGCTGAAAATTTGTTTACATGAAACTGAATTTTAGCAAGCCATTGCCAATCAAACAGACTTCTGCTTGTTTATTGCTATTCCGCCTTTCAGACGGTGTTTAGCGAAACGTTGCCTAGCAAACAATGGTTGGAGCATTTTATACAGACCCCCTGTACAAAAGCTACAGCATTTGCAACATTTTTAAATGTGGATAATATGCCCGAAGATACTTATGAATTAGATGAAATCAATAAAAGTTTTCAAAGTTAATTCTGGGAAGCAAGGCTTCCTAATCATTTCTTTATACCTGTATAAATCTGACACATTTGATCCCTATATTTTTTGTTCTTTCTTCTTTCCGTTATGTCTTAACGAGTTTATCCTCTCCAGTACCCAACGTAGGAATATTCTTCTAGATTCGAAGATCTAAACCCTGATTTTCCTGCATTTATGACATGTTTCTCACGTACGTATATGTAGGACTCCATCATCTGCTTCCTTTTTGCGGTGATCACATGAACATATTTCTCACTAATCCTTCCTTCTTTATTCGTTCAATATATGCTTAGCGTTTTCAGAGGTCCATATCACTGCTGTACTAATATCCATTAAGAGCTAGTGAATGTTTTAAATAAATATTGTCCAAATATCTAAGCCTAAACATACTGGACCAAGCATTATGATACATAAGAAATACGTAACCTAATATTAACTTCATAAAACACCCCAAAAGACATACAGAGAAATATTGTACAATATTTACGGTACACCTCTCGAGTAGTATCTTTTACCCTAAATCACTTCAACGATTCTGGAAAAGTCATTGATCTCTATACAAACATATCGTACCTTGCAGACCCGTTTCTAGGCAACGGCTCGGTAAAAACATTCCCACAGCAAAGACTCAACACGAAACAAGAGAGGAAATATTGGAACGTCTAGTGAAGACAATGCAGACAGGAAAACACTTAGCATGTAGTAATTTGTCAAATGAGAAATTCAGCGATAAAGCCGTAGTTGTTTGTTGTTACGGCCTATTAAGTGATCAATAAATCCGATTACCAATCCAAATCACTTCTATAGTCACACATACTACGGGACAATATAGTGACACTATAACTGCAGAGAGAGACGTTGCTAGGATACGAAAGAGTAAAATAACATCAGAGTAACAACGATTGCACATACAACAGAGGAACGGCGTTTTCTGTGCGTTCCACGTGGATAGTCGCATCATCCATCAATATGAGTACTGTCACGTGCATGCGTGACTATAGATGGGGTTTGAATAGATGAATAGATTTATTGACCAAGTACAGGTCGTAACTACAAATAACTAGAACACGATTGCTATTTACACACCTTACAGTCAACTGGAGCACACAATATACTGTTCTTAGTCTGTTACTAGACGTTTCCTGGCAAAGGCTCCAACAATGGCTGTTCCTCTACCTGTGGTTCAAGTCCTCCCTTCACAGACTTCAGTACAGAAATGGCTAAGATCTAACCTGGCCCCTTTTTATATTCGTAACATCTCGGCACGGACCGCATAAAGAGACACAGCTCTCCCACTGTTGTACTCAAAGTGCTGCATTATTAAGAATCTGCTGCCTTGAAATGGAAAAATAATTACCTAGCAATTGCCCAGAAACGGCCCTGCTATATTCGCCCATTTCGCGGTTGTTGCGTAGCAACGGCTCTACAAGCTACTGTGCGATTGAAAACGGTGTTTTCTGTGCAGTCCGTTCCAAGGCTACATGTCGAGGACCAGCTAAGCTACCATTACGAGACAAACCCATGTGAAGGCGGGTTCGAATACCTCCACTGTGGCCCTACGAGTCGCAGGAGACGACGAAAAAGTAAGTCTCAAATCTGAGACAGTAAAATATGGTCGCGAGTCCCAAGGGACTCGGACCCGTGAAAGACTACGCTGACAAGGGCCAGCAACATATACAAAAGATAGACCCGCCCTCTCGTTAGAGAGGGCGCCCCACAAAAACAAAACCGTAACTGTCAAACAGTAATAAATATCTGACCATGAGCCCCAGATGGGGCTCTACATCAAGACCTACTGACTAACTGACAGTCAGTCGAAGTGTGACTTTAATTCTGACTTTGATTTGACCGAGGGAGTGACAGAATTAGTTTACGGGCAGTTACGAGTCAGTCGTAGCCTGTAGGAGTCAGTTCAGAAGAAGGTTTCGTTCCGAGGTTCCAGAGTGACTGAAAACGAAATAGCAAGAAGACTTCATAGCGAGATGAAGTGCTAGTTTCTGTGTTGAGATCCGTTGCCAGGAAACGACTAATCAAGACGGAGAATCCTAGTGCGTGTGCAACGGTGAACTGTAAATTGTGTAAATCAACAATAGCGCTGTATTATGTGTGATTAAGAAATATGTAGGAACTTTGCTACCGTCTACACAACAGATATTTCAGTATAACAATTAGATCTTTATTTACTGCGACATGTTTCGGTCATACATGACCATCATCAGGCAGGATTACGTATAGTTATTGAAATTCCGATACGGGTCCTTATCAGTGCAACGCGTCGTATTACGAGTAAATATTAACATAATAACTTTGCCTCAGATTTAGTGTATAGTTAAAATAGAAAATACATGGTTAAGAATAAAACTAAAGATAGAGTAAAGGGATACATATATAAAATGTTGAAACATTAAAATAGTGGGTTTACTGATAATTTAGACACAAGACTCGAAACTACGGCCAATTACAGCGCTACCGCTGTTCTAGATACCTTACAGTTCACCATTACACACGAACAAGAATTCTCAGTCTTCACTAATCATATCCTGACAACGGATTTGTAACATTCACACTATCACTTCGAATCACATATGAAATATTCTTTGCACAGTGTAATTCCTTTCCTGCTATTTCTTCTCAATCATCTTGACAACTCCCTCAACTGAACTCTCTTGACTCCTGACAACTGAAACTCCTTTGTAACACTTTGCAAGGACCATTCAGAAAACACGGCCTCTATTTTAAGGAAGCGTGTTTACTAATCCGTTGCATAGCAATGGATCTGTGCATCACAACATTAAAATGTATCTTGCAGAACTAGGATTGGATCATATAGACTAGACTGATCTGACTCAAGCTAGTGACTGCTAGCGGGATCTTGTGGATACGATAATGAATCTTCGGGCTTCATAGAATGTTGGAAAATTCTTGAGCAACTCTGCAACTCTTGTTATCTCAAGAAGGACTTGGTTCCATGGAGTTAGTTATTTCGTTAGTTTACTTTACAGCAACGAAACCGGAGTGTATCTACACAGAGATGCAGATTACGTACAATCGTGTTTGCTGAAGTCCAAAAGTCCAAATAATCTTATTCAGAAAATAAGCTATCCACCGAAATCAGTGTCTACTTTGGAAAAGTGTCAGATTATGTAATGTGGAGATATCCGGAGATAGAACTAAATTTATTGCAGTGAAAGGCCCACAAGATAAGAGCAGAAGTAGTAATAATCGGAAAGATTTTGGAATATGTGAACAGATTTCATGTGAGAAGTAGAAAAATTTAGAAAATGACGACTGGGGAAACTTGGATCCAGGATTAACGCTGAAAACGATATTAAATTGGGATTTTTATTGGAATAAATGTACTTTGTACATTGATATATAGCGAAGTGAGCAAAGAAGAGAGGCATTTAGCGTTATTAAAATGAGAGGCAGTATTGAGTAATGTCAGGAGACATGGGTGAATCAAGTACATAAGAAGCCAAACTCTAGATTCTAGTAGAGGATCCAAGTATAACCCCGAGGAAGGCGGGATTTGGAAAACCGTAGATGAGGTGGGCACACCTCGAAACAGGCCTAGACACTATAAACGTTGCAAGGAAGAAGAAGAAGAAGANTCGCCTGCGGATTTCTTATATTTTTCCTTCTATCCTGAAGATGGAGGCGATACGTTCCTCCGAAACGTCGGTTAACACCACATATACACGGTGCCAAATCCCAGAAGACTGCTTTCTTCATAGTCACCGCCGTGAAAACCTCAAATCTTACATCTTTCATCTTAACTTCCCTACATGCAAAGACACTTTTAATATATGACGTCAGTATAGACTGAAAGGAAGACTGAGTGGATGCTAATAAAGTACTGAACATTACTGTCGGTGTTCTTATACTGGCTTTTGTTTGTCTTGGTTTTACCAACAGAAACACCAATAACTCTTAAGTCAAGAACAGCCATTATTAATAAAACTCTTGCTGCTGTTGTAGTCCGTATGTTGGAGGCGGATATGATGAGGAATCAGTTTTCACTAGTAAGGAAATTTATTACTTGAGATTAGTTTTAAAAATGTCTCCCTACCTCTTTCCCTGATGTTCTTGGTTTCTTCTTCGCTGTCATCTCTGGCGAGGCGACGGGCGTGCTGCAGGCTTCTCGGATTGAGGGCCCTTTCCTGTGAAGAATACCGTTCCGCAGTATCTTCTGGTAAATTTCTTTTCTGCATGCACTCACTAGTCTTCACTGACTTCTGTTACGACTCAAGGAACAGTAATTCATTGGTCAGGAGTGTCTGTTTGGTGTACTTTCCTTCAGAAAAAAGTAAGAAATGAACGCGTAGAGGCAAGATGTTGCCAAACCATCAGTCGATGTGTCCGTGTCTACAATATAAATTGTAGGCAAAGTTTCGTTTCCGTCTGCACAAAATGTACATTTAGTGTAAATCCAAATTGACAGTAAATTTCTGGCATATGGAACGCAGCTGTTAATTCGTGTGTGTAATTAAGCCCGTCATTTGGACCCACTCCAAATCTGTGAACTATTTGTTGAAACCTTCTTACAACTCTGTGCCTCACTATCTTTTAGATAATGAAAAGTAAAATAATTCATTCGTTAGGAAACATACGTGCTATTATCTACGCTTAATGAAATTTATAATAATGAAACATTAATTTTGAACTTTTAAAATTAAATATCTTCAGATATTTCAAGCAGATATAATAAAATATTTACCTTTGTGTTAGATTAGATTCGGTTTGGATTGGTTAAGTTAGGTTAGGTCTGGTTTGATTATGTTATGTTGGGTTACGTTAGATTAGATTCGGTTTGGTTAAGCTAGGTTAGGTTGGGTTGGGTTTGGTTTGGTTTAGTTTGGTTAGGTTAGGTTAATACCATATTCTGGTGTGTGCTAATACAACCATATGTCTACATGAAAATACTGTTACTGTCCAGTTAGATTCTGCATGCAGGTATACTTCAGTAAGTTTCTGGAACTGATATTAGTTAAAGAAGCTTTCTTTGCATGAGGAACTTTCGTCTCCCGCGTGGCGGAGGAGAAGATCGAGTTTTTGATACAATGGCTGCATCAGCTTATGTAAAAATGTTGCAACATTATCACGTTTCTTCCCACGGGATATTAGTCTTCTTCCTGCAAGAATCGAAACTCACGTCAATCCGCGTGGATTACAGAGAAAATCAAGAACAAAGTTTTCTTTGTGAAGCAACATAAAGTTTGTGTTTAGTTGTTAACAGTCTTTCTAATATGCAAAGAAGTTAACGAGATGATTTCTGTTCTAATTATACTCATTTGTGTGTAAATGATATTCTCCTTATGTACAGGTAAAAAAATGTTCGATGAAACATGAGTATACTGCAAGTTTATTAAGGTTGTTATGTATACTTACCCTAGGATATCCTTCCTCGTATGACACTTTTTATAATCCGCTTAGTGGGGGGGGGGTGGATTCCAACTGGGTCCACTCGGCACGGCTGCCACTGATTGGCCTATTGTAGCCTGCCCGGGTGATTATGATGATGGAGAATTTGGTGGAACGAAGATTGGCAAGGGAAACCGATGAACTTGAAGAAAACTCGCCCCAGCGCCACTTTGTCCACCACAAATACCACTTGAACAGACCCGGGATCGAATCCGGGTCGCCGCGGTTGGAAGCCAGCGACTAACCGCAAGAGCTATGGCGAAGCCTCATATGGCACTTAAGAACTCTTAAGCACTCTTAAGAGCTAATAATAACTCCACACAAATTATATACTTCCAGAAGAAGAGGGGCAGCGGATTATGGACTAAAAGATTTTCTTCGGAGAGCAATCATTCTTGAATTTCCTTGTCATATATTATACAAAATTATTTCAGTTGAAACAAAATTATGGAGTTCCTGAAGTGACAGTAAAGGATTTACACATACTTAAACTTTTCGTATATTGTAAATTTATGTCAATATTTACGTTGGTTATATTGTGACATGACTCCTGAAAGCAGGAATAGTGAAATCAGAAGGGACGTCCATTATTAAGCAACTGCTAGATAAACGCATTCTCTCAGCAAAGAATATGCTAGCTGTAATCGAATAATTTTCGTTGTTATTCAACGGCTCTGTAAACACGCCTTCGCAACAATAGATGAAGCAGTGTTTTCTGGGGTTCCGCCCTGAGTCTATATAACAGGGATCCCACGCAGCTAGAACAGGAATTTTTGTTCGAGTTCTGCAGATGGCAGTCGAAGACGATTGAGGAGAAATGGCAAGAAAGGAATTAGACTGTGCAAAGAAGAATTCATAATTTCTGCAGTTACAGCGAGACTGTGACTGTATCTACTGTGAGAAAATCCGTAGTCAGGACACGACTAATGAAGATTAAGAACCCTAGTGTGTGTGTAGCGGTGAACTGTAAAGTGTGTAGATCAGCGTTAGCGCTATAATTACCTGTAGTCTTAGGTATGTATATAAGTTGTCAATAAATCCAATCATCCCATCCAAAAGCTGTCAATAAGTCACCACAACCCCCTAACTCGTGACAGGCGATTATTCTAAATATTGCCGAAAGTGATCTAACATAAACAACATTGACATATATAAATATATAAAAGTAAATTTAAGTAAGACAGTAGTGAGTTTCTCGGTGACCCTGTATTCTGCGATATCTAGTGGTCTTCTTGTTTCGAAAATACAGAAAGAAAATATATTTCGGAAAATGTATCTTATCAACACTCAGGTGGTATTAAAGAGATTAATTTTTAACTTTCATAAAGTATTTGCACCCAAGAAATATACAGAAAATGAGAAATTTAAGGCAATCTTACCAAAGAACTTCCTGATTAATACAAGCCCTAGAATGTTGAAACAAAGTGGACTACATTTGTGGTTATGATGGAGAGAATATTATTGCATATAAAATTTTCGAGGAGAAAACCATTTGAATATGTACATTTGAAAGTCTGAAAAGAGGAATGCAGAATACCATCAAGATGAATTTTAATGCATTAAATCATATTGACAATAAATGGATGGAACTTGGTCAGAATTATGTTAAATGGGGCAGTTTGACCGACACGGATACTGTGCAAACTCTCACGTTTAGTGCTATGATAGTCGCACAGAATGATCCATTCTCACACTGCTGGTTATATGTAACGTAACGAAAACAGAGGTGAAAGGTAACCTGTAATTGGAAGTGGAGGCACATAGGGTTGTGAGACATTGAGGCGCCAACATTTTCTTGACAATGTTCTCATAGATGGCGGTGATGTTGACAGCCAGAAAGATTCCTGGTACTCAATTCTTTCAGATGCTGAGTCGATCCCAGGGCCATAGTGCGGCTGGAAGGATAAGGTCAATTGAAAAATTGAATAACTTCATCGAGATTCGAAATCACAACCTTCCGACTTGTAGCAAAGTGCCTCAACCAACTACGGTACCGCGTGCCAAACGTAACAGAAAGATAAGTTATTTATATTTTGCGGAAAAATTATCAATTTTTAGGAACACATTGAAAATGAACTAAGTACAGAAATACCAGAAAAGCCTGAAACAAGTAAAGATTTTGCAAAGACGAAAGAGTAAATGGCTGTTGAAGTTTTGCATCACTCACTACCCTAGCCCTCAAAGTATGACAATTTCAAGAACCGCGTAGAGATGATCCCGTCCCTACGAATAATTACGTTTCTCGGGAGAGTTCCGAAAGTGAAATTTGTTAATGCCAGTCGCTGTTTCGCAAAGGCGCAATGTTATAATTGGGTGTTATGTTATTGAAGGACCAAAGAAACCCCTCCCTCCAAGAATAATAATAACCAATTGTATTACCTGAAACTAACCATATTCTCGCGTGATATAATGTGACTATGGTCGGGGTTTGAATTTGTGATCGGATTTACTGAAAGCTTACAAGTCGTAACTACAAGTATGGGTATGCTCTGACTGTTGTACACACTTCACACACTAAGTCTTCTCAGTCTGTTACAGACTTCAGTAGCCGTGGCTCGGTAGCGGCTTCCAAACGGCGGACATTCCCCTTCTTCTGAGTTACCGAAGTATCTCTGGCCTCAGTTACCAGTTTCTAACAGCGACGGCTCGCAAGGACTGAACCCCACAATGACTCCACTAACTTATCCTGCTTATAACAATTCGGCACGGACAGCGTAGAAAACACCGTTCCTCGTTCCTCTGCTGCAGTGCAGTTCTTGCTGTGGAATTGTTACATTGTTGTCTGTTGGGGTGCTCATCTTATTGCTAATATGCCATGCTTACCAACGGCCGTCATTTACAGAACCATTAGTTAGCAACGTCCGTTACTTAGTTGCTTATTCTACGATCTTTGTCTGGGAACGGGTCTGCATGTCATAATATAATAATTGAAAATATAAGATTTTTTCATAACAATGGTAAACAACAAAAGTACCATTGAAGTAGTTAAAGCCGTTTCCTTTGTTACAGAACAGCAAATATCATATATAAGATACACACAAGAACGGAGACTTAAGGCGAAATGAGTGGGCAGTTTTGTGTTCAAATTTCTTAGTTCGCACTTGCTCGTTTTTGTTCGGAAGTGATTTCGGAGAAGCGAAGATCCATTTTAATATTTTCTGCCCACCTACGTCTGGCTCTGCAACATCCTATATGCATTCCTCTTCTCCCCCATCCTTGCTACATGCCCTATACATATGATTCTAACTGACTTGATCATTATAATTATACTTGGAGAAGATTACAAGTTATGAAGCTCCTCATTATGCAGTTTCCTCCAACCTCCTGTCACTTCATCCCTCTTTCGTCCAAATATTCTCCTCAATACCCTGTTCTCAAACACCCTCAGTCTGTGTTCCTCCCTTAATATCAGAGACCAAGTTTCACACTCATACAGAACCAAAACCACAGAAAAGTACCCTAAGGAGAATTAATAGAACTCACGACGTCCTACCCGATTTCTTTAAAATTCATGTTCCAAATTATCCCCCAAATTCTTCCTCTTGCTTCCAAGTGGCCTCTTTCCTGTACGTATGCACCTCTCGCCTGGCAGCGGCTGCCAACCAGCTCATTAATCTTCATTTTATCATCATAATGATATGCTGTGAAGAGTAAAATTTATGAAGCTTTATGTTACGGAATTATACCAGTTTTCAATCTAGACATAAGGAAGTAAGTTGTTGTACTGAAGTTTCATGAAATAAACCTGGAAGTAGTCAAGCAGTCACCTGTGCCCTGTACCAGGCGCAGCTGTACTGATGAGGCAGCAGACTCACCATTGGCTTCAGAGAGTTCTGTACAGTTCATGTCCCCATTGACCTATACAGAAATTTGAACCCCATAGGGTGCTTTAAGCAGACTCTAAAGGCTTCTGACGATGGCGTGTAACACAGAATTACTAGATTTTTTACTTTTTCCGTCTTCCGGTATTCTAGAGAATGGAAAACACGACGTTATAAACTGGATCTGTTTCCGTCCTCATGTGAAGGGGGAAGAAGACATCTACTTAGCTGGGTCCCTTAGAAAGAGATAATCTCAGTCAGTCTTTCATCTGAAGACGGAAACAGATCCAGTTTCCGAAACGTCGCGTTTTCTATCCTCTAGCATACCGGACGATGAAAAAAGTCCAAAAATCCAGTAATTCTATAAGGTTCTGTAAGTTCCATTAGAGTGTTAATAGATCAAAAAATTTAAAAAATAAACCAGATGATTATCCAGTAATTTAACTCCAAACTCCGCCCATAATTTTTGAACCGATCTGTTTATTCCAAGCCAACTCGTATCCCCCCCTTATGTTCTCCATAAAACCCATGACTGCAGCACCAAATCCGGACAGCAGATTCGCCATCTTCCTCTTACTCAGATGACAACTATAAGTGGGAACGAGACGAACATTTTTTGGCCTGAAAATTCTGCTTCGGGGAATAACTGCGTCCCCAGCAACTTATGCAACTCTTTCCAATTCCATTGCCTTCAGAAGTCTGTACTGGCTCAGGTCTACAAAATATTCCCCGTCTCTTACAGTTCAGTACCGTAATCATAACAGTTGCTATTGGACGTTATCATAACCCCGATTAATTCAGTGCAGATATTCATATCTTGTTCCTTCATGACTCATTAGGCTTACATTTTCACCGCCATCTTTGAGCCGATTGTCTAGAAAATGTGGGAACCTCCATGTCTCATAACCCTACGGGCCTCCGCGGCCTATTACATATATATTTATTATTATTATTATTATTATTATTATTATTAATATTATTATTATGCTTCTTTACAATCTACATCATTACAGAGTATTAGGTAAATGTGTTGTAGGTGGTTAGCTTGCGAGGGAAACATCCAGTGATGTGTCTCCTACATGTAGTCTATTTCATTGATTGATGATGTCTTGNGTCTGACAACTCATAAAACTGTAGAATTTCCTTGCCTGTAACACCTCGCAACTGGCTGCACAGCAAACACCTCTCCAACAGCTCTATTGTTGCGTCTCTTAGATGTCGCGTGGACTGCATAGAGAACAACGCTTCCCAGTTACGCCATTGCTGCGTGTTAGGAGTCTGTTTAGGCCATTACCTAGCAACAACCGTTGTTTACATAGTCATTATTTAGCAACCGGTCTGCATGCTGCAATATATTATGGAATTTTCTTAGTTGCGAGATAACTTTTGTATAAAAAGCCAACACGCAAGTTTGTTGTATTAAGTCTGTGTGTGGCAGAAAAAGACTACGTGGCTGGCAGGCGTAAACACAACATCATAAAGGACCTCAGTTTATACTTGCTTGTTGTCCCTCGAGTCAGTACACTGATTAGTCTAGGTGGTGGATGACCGAGGAATCGGAGTTGTATTCCCGGCTAGAGTAAAAATTCTTCTCTTTTCCACATTTTGCAGACCTCCTGTGCCCCCATCCTCCTACCCAATGATCGTCGAGAGATTTTCCCTGGAATAAAACGGCCAGAGCCTGAAGGTGACCAGTTATTTCAATCCAAGTCCGAGGCTGAGAATGCGCCAAGCATACCTCCAACAGCCACCTCTTCAGAGCGTGTTATTTAATTAAGCACAGGGAGCATATTTCCTTCCATCGGTTGCTAAATTACGCAGCAGACGAGGCATCGCGAAAGTGTTCTAACTGTTCCTTACATTATGCTGTTACTTGGTGGGCAAGATCTTGCTGGAGAGGAAATATTTCTCCAGAAATCAAAAATATTTCGCAAAAGAATTAACGTAAGCTAATTAATATCTAACGGAGAACTTAAACTACATTACTCCTCATTTTGTGTATTCTTTTCGCTCGATGTGTCCACGTCACAGAGTGTTATGAAATAAAATATATTTAAAGCCCTTCACATTTGTATATTTAATTAAGAATAATTTACTCTTACAGTTCAAAGACAGAGGGAGGAAACTTACGTAATTAACGTGGCGTGTAGACCCGTTGCTAGGCCTGGTTTGACGGGACAACAGCCGTTGTTGTGCAACGGCGCGTTAAACACGCTTCTACAACAATAGTGTTGCTGTTAGAAACGGCGTTATGCAACCGGTTCCTAGGCTGCTGCAAAAGTTGCACTACAACAATAGAAGCTGGGATGATTTCTTTGTGGTCCGTGCTGAGGAGTTATCTCGAAGACAGTTGGGGCGCCCCAGTTGGTTGTCAGTTGCGAGTTGAGTTCTGCATGGGAGGATGCGAAGGCAGGACATGAGCGCTTGAAGCTAAAGAATCTCCACTGTTATAAGCTGTTGCCAGGGAACGGCTGATGAAGACAACAGTCTGGAAAAGGTTTTGCGTGTTCTCTGGTAATTTGTGTAATCAACGATAGCGCTCTAATTATTTGTAGTTCCGAGAGGTGTGCACAAGCGTTCAATAAATCCAATTCACCAATCCATACCCCTTCTATAGTCACACATAAATCTTGACGTTAATATGGAATTCTACGAATTAAGGAAGAGGACTTCATATTTAAAGGCGTAAGGTAGAACACTGGAACACCAGTCTGCTTGTACCGGTTCTCACGGTCTCTTCGGTCGGGGATTTCTTATTTTCCTTCTACCCTGAAGATAGAGGCGATACGTTCCTTCGAAATGTCAGTTAACACCACATCTACACGGTGCCACATCCCAGAAGACTGCTTTCTTCATAGTCACCGACGTGAAAACCTCAAATCTTACACATTCATTTTGTTACGAGAGCAACATATATCGGAAATGTCTCTATGCGTTT
>NW_019736406.1:273068-324883 GCF_002891405.2 Cryptotermes secundus
CCTGAGAACGGAAACAGATCCAGTTTCCGAAACGTCGTGTTTTTATTTGTTATCTTAAAAACTAGGACGATGGGTAAAGTCCAGAAACCCAATATATCAGTGTGTTATACACCATCGTCAGAATCCTATAGTAACTACATGTTTCTTTTAGTTAAAACGGCTCATTTCGTATATGTTATCGAAATATGAAAGTGAAATTTTGTTATGTGTTACTGAACAAACACCTACCCGAGGATTAGTAGTGCAAATTGCCTTTTTTTAAGGCCATGCAACTTCAGATTCAAATTTGTGTTATTCTGTACTTAGGGCTGCTTTGAATATCAACTGAAACATTCATATAAACGTTAAGGTACCGTAAACTAGGATCCTCACTGAACGCAATAAATCCAACCGGTCACTTCCATAAATCCACAGTACATGTCCATGTGTATCAAGGTTTGAATCCATTATAAGCTTAATTATGTTCTGGATCTGTACCACTTTCAGATACGATGGTACTGATTAACACATATTTACTGCATGTGTTACATTTTTAAGGCATTTTCTGCGAATGAACACTGCTGGAACATATCGAATTCCGTTTCAGAATCCTTTGCTTGTGCTACTGGAAACTTATCAGAAAGGACAACGAATCAGGATGCATACATAATGGCGAGGAAATGCTGTTCTATTTACTCTGTGAGAGTGGATGATTGGGGTTCGGCTGCTGTGTTAACACCCATCTGTTCGTAACCTGCCCGCTACTTCTACATGGCGATACCAATCTCCAGAGGCGGGTTAAGGCATAGGCGAAACAGCCTGTGGCCCAGGTCCCAGAGGTACATCAGGCACGTAACTTTTCGAGAGTGAGAAGATGGAGGACCCCTAAATTTTTAGGTGCAACAAAAACCGTGTGTGTTTGCCTCTCCCTGTCTTCATTGGTTTGGATAAATAATGAAGCTTCTACTACAAATCCACAGCCCATAACCTTTTTCAGTGCCCTGAGACCCCGAACTGGACACTGGTCTGTGGCCCCGCAAGCTCTTAAACGGACCCTGCGGCTGCCCATTTTCAGGGCACCACATGCGAAATGTTAATGATGCTAATATGATCCACAGACAATGTTAGTTCTTTTTTTCGGAATTTGACTCAACAATCCTCATAAAACAAAATTAGACGAGAAATAGCATATAATAAAATGCCGTATAGGGAATTATTGGGGAGGTTAATGTGATTAAGAATTGAATAATACGTGTATAGTGTATCTCCTGGATCCATCCATCTGTTGATTTTATCGGGAAATTTACCAGATTACACGACTTTACATCCTAGCAGAGAGTACTCTTAACAGTCATCACTTTCAGGTCAACAAATCCAACTCAATTAAAGATGGTCTGGATTAATTCATTCATCAATGGCTCTACAGCCATTTCTTGGGCCCTGGCCGCTTTTTCTCTTTCTTAATCCCACACAGTGCCTAGGAATCTCTAGACATGGGATCAGCCCGTCGCAAGTCCACATTATTTTCATAAGTACTTCTTACAACGACGTTCTTCGTACCTCATATATGTGAGGATGTGAGGTTATGGTTTAAATTCAACATGGCCTCCACGGCCAGTTACGGCCTGCTACTGCTTCAAATGTTGATAGCTACGTAGCAGGTTAAGATACGTGTAGTTCCTGTCTTTTGGGATCCCACGCTTCTGCTGATGCTTATCACTGTGTTTGCGTGTCAACATAGTTAGGTAAAGTTGTCCTGTGCTTAACGAACTAAGCAATATGCCATGAAGGCGTATGGGGGAGTGGATATATAGATCCATATTTTCTTGACCTAGGCACTAGCTGGAGATGAGTGGACAGATTCAAGCACCGACCGCTTTATCCTCGGGGAAAGAGTCCCCGGTATCCACTGGATAGGAGGTTTCGTCGACATCAGTGCAGGTCTGGAAGATTTGGAGAAAAGAAAATTCTTGAACATACCGGGATTCGAACTCTGACCCCTCGGTCATCCAGCCCGTATCAGGTAGCTATACCGACTACTCTGTCCAGGCTCCATATAAATTAACTATCTACGAGTACATATCACAGTATCCTTTCCGAAAATTCGATTTCTACCCAGCTGATAAAGAGTTCCCACATTTCTTGGAACCTGAAATTTATTACGCGTTTCAAACAGCCCGCCATTGGATTCTATCCCGAGCCACTTGAATCAATGTAGCACGATAGAGCTCTTCACTTGATTCAATGTAGGGTGGCAGAAATCTAAACATGAATCGCTGTAGGATTACAGAACCTCTCACATGGATGTATGTAGGATGACAGAATTAATGTAGTATGTTAGAACTTTTCGATTGAAACCACATCGGATGATACAAGTCTATGTAGAATGATAGAATTCTTCACTCGAATCACTAAGGATAACAGAAATCTTCATTTGAATTAATGTATGATAATATAACATTTCAATTATATCAATATAGAGTGAATAAATCTAAACGCGAATCACTATGGGATTACAGAACTCTTCACATAAAGACTGATTGAGCTCTTCACTTGAATCGACTTAGGATGATAGAACGCCACATGTGAATCAGTTTAGGTTTATAAAACTCTTCACTTTAACCAAGTTCACATCTACACATCCTATTTATATAAGTTGCCACTGATTTCATTTCGTTAACCTAGTAAAGACATATGATCCCTTCATGCTGTATGCTGTACATACGAAAGTCAGTGTATGGCTGGGAGTAGAAAACAGCGTCGTGGCAACTACAGATGTTGAGGTACTTACATGTCCACTGTATCAAGATACTGGACGAGTGAACTGGAAACAGGCGAGTACAGTCTCCTCCACACCTGAGCCAGTACCCAAAATCAATATATGGTAGTCATACATTTACAGACTGTGTGGTTCACTTTGTTCTTTGGTTTAAATTGATTTGACCTTGGACCTCAGAATAGTTGAATGAACTTCCCACAATCGCCATTGCAACACCTCCCCCCATATATTATTATGCATTGATATTGATTCCTCTTTGTGTAGAGTCACTTCATTCGAAGCCACAACCCTTCAGTTTATATTTCTCCATGAATCATATTTCCTTTCTGACATACCATTCAATTTTTACTTTACTGCAATATATTTTAAAACACATTTTTTTCCCCTAACATAACCTAAATTTACCCAGACCATCCTAGCCCGAAACTAGCCTAACCTAAACTTAACCTAAACATAACCTAGCCCGGTAGCAAGACAATGATTCCTCCCGGAACCAAGTGAATGCCACGTCATCTGGATATGAAATCGTAGAAGAGCAGAAATCATGTAATGTCCAATCTTTCAATGTTTTCAGTTTTCAATTAAGTTGGATTGTGTATCGATAGGGACTGTGTCAAATTTATTGTTGACCCCGACGCAGAGATGTCGCACAACCACGCCCATTAGCAAGAAACTGTCCAGTGAGAGACAACTAAATTATTATTACACTTGTTCACCAGACAATTGAGTTTCAGTACATATATGAATGTCAGCAACTGCGATGTATGCATATTGATTTTTATAGAGGGAGGACGCATTGCATGGAAAAAATGGGAGTTTTTCTCTTTTTCTGGTGTATTTCTCTCTCTTTTGCTCCCTTCCAGTAAATGGGCCCCAATTCCGTCATTGTTCCGCATGATAACAGACCGTTACAATAAAAATGGTAATATTCGGCCGCTTTGTACTCGCCAATTAGCGACTGGAATGAACACGAGCTCCGGTCCACTGCTTCCCTTCTTTTCCTGTGCTCCCTGGACCAGGCACCTATATCAGGCACACCGTCACAAGGGTCACGTCACATGTGAAATAGGCAGTTACTGCTTTGTTCTCCCCCAAGTACAAGTTTCCGTGTTAAAATGCATATCAAAGCTCATTGGTATGTCTCATTTCCTAAAGGTCTTCGTATCGAATCTCTAATCAGGATGTGTTTACGGATTAGCTTCGTATAAGTCAAGGAGGGTGCGCTGAACAGGGCGTGTAGCATGAATGAGGTGAAGATGAATGGACATAGGATATTAGTGGAAAAGCCAGATGGAAAGAGACTACTGAGAAAACAAAGGCGTAGGTGGGTGGATAATATTAAAATGGATCTTAGAGTGATAAAATGGGGTGGTATGGACTGGACTGATCTGTGAACCAGTGGAGGGCTGTTGTGAACACGGTACTGAACCTACGGGTTCCATAAAATGCTGGGAAGTTCTTGAATAGCTGCACAACTTGTGGCTTCTCAAGAAGAGTTTAACCCCATTAAATCAGTTTTCTTTCACTCAGTAAAAATTAAAATAGAACTATTTAAAAGTAGGAGCCGAATTAGCTCAGTTATAATTTTGACTGCCGGATTACCGATGATCGAGTCCTCGAAAGAAAGTTAATTTCCCTGTGCTTAATTTAAACCACAGCTCCATGAAGATACATGGAAAGTGGAGGTACAAAAAAGTAGGTTCGGTAAGACATGAGCTATGACCTTGAGATGTGCAGTAACTTTGTCGCAGAAGCAGAGTTTGGAGGTATGAGGAGATTAGTGTGTTACGTGCTGTGACTAAGTTAACGTTATTTGTCCAAGCTCCTTTCCCCATTACATTCGCCCATTTATAATTATGCCTGTAATTTTATCTTTTCTGAAACTTCATGTCCTACCGAACGTTTTAACATAGACAACCTGTGGAGGTGAGTGATCATTATCAAGCTCTGGATGATTTTCTCTCTGAAGTCCAATGCGATGGAATCTTCTCTGGCCACAAAGCCAGTCCCGATTCAGTGATTTATGGATATTAGAAAAGATTTACCCGAACACGTAATTGTTATATTAATAAGGTGCAAGGTAGTAATATTAGTGTTTTTAATCAGAGTACAGCGGCATGAGGTTTCGTGGAAGACATGGTATTGTGACCAGCACAGATGTACTTGAAATACGTGATGCTTTGTTCTATTGCCTATCATGATAACTAAAGTGTATGAAAGGGTACAGCAAGAAAACACAAATATAGGATGTCCGGATGTAAGTATCCAAAATAAAAAATGTATATCTCGGAAACTAATTGTCATATACGTATCGGGTTTACATAATCGGAAAGGAAAACTCTAAAAAAAAAATCTTGTCCAGCTTACGGGCATGTGCAACCACATTTTTGCCACCATGTTAGGAATCACTTGGACATAGAGATAGCTGGGAGATTGAGACCAATCACTTGGCCTCCTAAGTCGCCAGATTTAACCCCAGTGGATTTCTTCTTGTGGGGTTATGTGAAGAACACTGTCTAGCAGGTTAAGATCAAAGACCTTCAGCGTAGTATTTTTTGTGGAAAATACTACGCTGAAAAATAAATGATCCACCTTTACCTATTTTGGCCATGAAATCAGATCTATTACTAAACTTTTCAAGAATACTGAGGTTGGTATCTCATATAAGACAAAAAACAATATAAAACATCTGTTGAAAATTAATGATGACAAAAATGATAGGTATAATCTTAGTGGGGTTTACCAACTGCAATGTGCTGACTGTCTATTAAAATATATAGGACAGACCGGACGTACCTTTAAGGTCAGATGCAGGAACACACACGAGACATAAAAAATAACGGACAAAGCTCCAAATTTGCTCAACATATATTGGACACCACACACGAATATAGTACGACAGACAAAACTTTAGAAGTTCTATATATCGGCAAGAAAGGCCGAACTTTGGATACATATGAAAGATTTCACATTTACGAAATCAACAAACTAAATTTGCAACTGAATGATAATTTTACCGAAATGTTTAACCCTATATATGATGTAACAATTGATACATACAAAACATAATATACAGTCATAACCCCTTCCATCACTTCCCTCCCTCTCTTGCATTGACTTTAATCTTACATCACCAAATCAGTCGTTGTTTACATTCCCTACAGAACGGACAATACTTTGTAAGATGAGGCACCGACTAAACTGTAAGTAATTTATACTATATCTTCAATATCAAAATCAATTGTTGATTATAACAAAATGTAATACTATTACTTTCATATCGTTTTCAGATTAACATTAATTTACTACATCTACATCACGAGCCTCCTATACAATCTTATATACAAAAACAAAAAGTAAAAAATATAGAATATTTCAATTTGTCCCTGGGAACACAACGAAATTACAAAACCAACGACTGATTCGATGATATAAAAGATAAATTTAAAATTTTATTCTTGTTTTATACTATAATTTCTATTTTATATAATCTGATTTACTGCATTTTTTACGTCAAGTGTTTTATATGATTAATAGTATTGTATCCTGTTTAACAGTACTGCAGTTCAGTGGTGTATATATATGTTAACCCTGTATTTGCCTGATGATGGCTATTAATAGCCGAAACATGTAGCAGAGCCGTAGCTAGGCACTGATCTTGATATTTGTTGTGTTGTGACGGTTAATAAAGAAGTTGTATATATATATATATATATATACAATTTTGAGTCACACTGGAAGGTGTAAAAGAATCATTCTACAGTTAATGGCTAGTGTGACGGACTACAATGAATAAAGTTAAAATTATACATAAGCTATAATCTGTCTTCAGTTTTTCGCCGTCTTAGTATAAAATGAATTTCAACTAACAGTTGGATGACAAAAGTTTTATTCGAGGATATTCGTGTTTGAAACCTTCGTCATAAGTTTGAGGCCGATTTGATGGGCAAGATATGTAACATTCAAGGCTGCGGTAACATATGCGTACAAAATTTTAGTTGATAAACCTAAACCTAAATATAAGAGACTACTTTGTAGACACAGATAATATTAAAAATAATATTAAAATTGAACTCAAAGGAAAATTTTGAATTTGTGACTGAATTCAACCGTCTCGCGATAGAGACGAGTGATGAGCTTTTGTGAATATGATAATGAATGTTCGGGTTACATACAGACATTTCTTGACTGTAGACAGCTTCTCAAAAAGAATTTTGCTCTATGGAATTGGTTACTTGATTACACAGCTGGAATCATTTATCATTGGCAGATGACAAGGAAGTAGGATGACAATAACTATCGACAGTTGCAGGTCATCACATGATAGTGACGATGACTATTGAGTTTTTTACTGGTATATATAACGATGTTCCTCAAGTACCGCCATCTTGTCTAGTACATCTGGAAACATCCTGCTGCAATATCTATAAAACAAAACACAATCACGGAGCGAGGCAAGTGATCCTTCAGTTTCCATTAGCAGGACGGCACCGTGACGTAGCAGAGTACAGCTGTCAACACCGTCAAAGATGAGAACTGAAATGTGCAGGGCGGCAATTTATCGAGCTCAGAGACAACTCAGTCCCTGAGTACCAAAGTATTCCTTTCCTCCGTCAGTAAAACAACATTTCTCTGAAGAACTTATGAGACGTATATTCCTTCATACATTTCATTTTGTATGGCGAGGCTAGCAGCAACCATGGCTGTGGTGGCGACTGAATGTCCTGTACTGATTCACTTCTCCCATAATTTTAACCTGTACAAACTTGTACTCGTATTGTATTACACAATGTGATTGTAAACTATTGTCGGGTTTTCCGTGGCCTGTAATTTTTAAACCGGTAAGAGCAGAGAAATGAAAAAGTGTTATTTAGAGTCAGTGAGCAGAGGAATATCCTACACGAAATAAGAAAACGAAAGGCTAATTGGATTGGTCATATCTTACGCGGTAACTGCCTTCTAAAAGAAGTTAATGAAGGAAAGACAGGGGGGCGGATAGAAGTGACCAGAAGACGAGGAAGAAGACGTAAGAAGATGCTGGATGACCTTGGGGACAGAAGAGGATATTTTCATTTGAAGGAGAAAGCTCTAGATCGCATCAAGTGGAGGAACTGTTTTGGAAGAGACTGTGGACCTGTCGTCTTGACAGATTACTGATGAATGAACAGCAGAATGAACCTGCTTACGGAATATGAAAGTGTAACTCAAAGAATTTTATTTGGCAACGCTTTACTCGCCGCATTGATGTCTGGGAGTAAATAAGACGTCATACCTCAAAATGGCGACTGTTCAAGGGAAAGCAATGTGACTACTTTAGATTTTCGAAACAAAGTCTTTTATCAAAATGCAACGTAGTTACAGAACTCAATATGGAAAAGATGCACCTTCATATAATGCTATCCGACGTTGGTTAAAGCAGTTTCAATAGACTGGTAGTGTTCTGCACTTAAGCGGATCGGGAAGACCGAGCACTTCCCAGGAAGATGTTGATCGAATCCGGGAAGCGTTTCGCCGAACCCCACAGAAAACAACTAGATGAGCTTCTTCAAAATTAGGTATACCATTAAAGATTCTTTTAAGGGTTGTTCACAATAGCCCTCAAGCGATAATACTTTTTGAGTTACACTTTCATTTCGCGTAAAGATTTTTTTAAAATTTCAAAATTATAGGCCACGGAAACTCCGACAGTAATTCAGAATCTTCCTGTACTTGTCAATTATAAACTCATAAATTCTCACCACCCCTACATTTTTAATTCCGAACACATTTTATCTTGCGTCTATGATTTAAATCTTACATTCCAAACAATTCTGAAGGTTCGTAAGTAAACGTCATCAGTTCGAATTCTTTTTATAGATTTTGCTCGGCAACCATGTTGTTGTGTAACAGTCTACAGAGATATTTCCTTAAGAAATTTAATATCTTTTAATATCCATTGCCACATAAATGACAGGAGAATGCATTCAACTGCACTAGTATTGTTCCTATGACAAGAGTCATATTCTCGCCAAACTGGTATACCTGAAGCAGAAAACTACGACGTGTATTCTCTGATTCATTCCAAGTTCAGTAAAAGTTCATCAGTTGGTTCAAGATCTCATTGTGGCGAATATTTATGGACTTCATGCCATAGTTCTCCCTTTTTAAGGAAACAGATAAAAAAGTAAAGAGCTGTTCTGTAGTGACAAGCTGTGTTGATATTGTGGCATACTTGCTCAGGGAAAGATCTTTGAAGCCAGCAGAGACAGCCGTTGCTAGGGAGCGGCTCTGCACGCACGTCCTTTGCTAGGCAACAGATCAGTAACACGTAATAATGGGTTAACTAGGAAGAGGTGTTCTCTACGCGGTCCGTGTGATAGGTATTTGACGCAGCAATATAATAAATTTGGCAAGTGTTTTCTATGCGGTTCGTGCCGAGGCTATAGGTTTGAGATGACCGCCAGTCTGGAAGTTAGTCACCAGGATTAATCAGTGAGTTGTGAGGCAGTCGCCGGCCAGTAAACACGTGAACACGGAAGCTGAGGGAACTACGGAGTTGAAAACCAATGCCAAGTTACTGCAGACTAAGAAGACTGCTGTAGTGCACTGGGGAGTGTGAATTAGCAATAACACTATAGTTACTTGTAGGTATGGCCTGTAAGTGCTTAATAAATCCAGTTACCAATCCAAACCCCGCCTGTAATCACCCAATCACGTGATAAAATCCTTCTTCAAGCTGCCGTTTAATTAATTTTCCAGCCATTTTCTGAGGTCTGGTAACCTTCGTTGGGGCAGATGTTCAGTTTTTACAGATGCTATAGTAAAGACCAACGAATTCATCGCGTTCAGGTGCTTCGTTCCTTCCTGTGTCCCTCTTCTGATCTTTGTGATAGCAAATTTTAAATTATCCCTGAAATAAATTGAGCTGACACCACAGACACAAAGAAACCGCCCAACTTTAGTCAGACCAGTCTCCAATCCACTGGTTACTGACGGCCACTTCCCGCTAGATAAGATGCCCGAGGTGTGAAGCTAACCATTTACATCCATACAGTTAAAATATTGTGACACGTGTTCCCATTGTTAGGCAATGGCTCGGTAAAAACTTTCCCGATTCATATGCGCTCAGCAGTATAAGGACAATCATTGCTATGTAACGGACCAATAAACACGCATTCTTGACAACAGAAGACGGTGTTTTCTATGGAGTTCGTGTCGAGCGTGTTATAAGGGGCATATTCAGAAAACGGGACGGAGTACAGTGGTGCAGTGGGATAGTGAAGCGTGATCAGAAGTCGAGAGTGACCAGTCGGAAGAAGATGACAGTGATTTGTGAACTGTTGTAACCAGCTGTATCAAGGTCCAATAAATCCAATCATCAAATCCAAAACCGGTCTTAGTCACGCAAACCCCGGATACCTGACAATATGTGCAGCTGAACCTCCAGTCTCCCATAATTAACAACAGGGATAATGTTTTCATTAGACTGAGCACTCTGACAAGGGGTGAGAGAAATTTCCGAACGATCATGACGTTATCTTAACATAACATAAATCAGCTGTAACATAAGCCACGTATTCCTTAAAAATTCGGTGGTCGAAGGCACGCTAAACTTAGGCTCTTTGTGGGTAGTGACTTCGGTATTGAGACCAAAGAGCGTTGGATAGTAAGATGAATGGCAATGAATTCGGAATGAATTGGAAGGAAATCGAGGAATTATACTGTGATTTTTTAAAAAAACTCAGGAAACTATGCAAACATTATTCTGCCCAAGACTCGATCTGAGTACGTCCCGAATAAAAATCGAGACCAACTTTACGTTTGTTATTTTATTAATTATTTAATTTCCATATATTTCCGGGTTGAATTTATATTCTCAAATGTCCATGCAGTTCTGAAAGAAGTATTATGAAACAGAATGTTCCAGGCTTTCACAGTCGATCAATAATTTGTTTCCTGTCTCCGTGTGAGAGCCCACTGCTAGATTTTGGCTCTGTTGGCTGTAATGGCCTGTTGATTTCTAGCCTAAATATCGGTTAGAGCCACAGAGCGTCATGTCTTTTTGAAAAAATATATACAGGTATTGGAAACGTCGAAATATGGCCTACATAATAGGCAATAAGAAATTTATGGAAAATATAGAACTCCGTTTGGATATCACTTTAAGATTGAATAACATCTGTTCCAATCCTTCGTAAGAATGGAAAAGATTTGTTTACTCAGCCTCTAACAGGAATGAGTGCCAGGAATTAATTAAATAATTTTCCTGAGGAGAAAGGCGCGGCTGACAAGTAAGGCCATCTTTGAGTCGATTGTCTAGATAATGTGGGACCCTCAACGTCTCACAACCCTATGGGCCTTCATGGCCTGTTACAGGGATAGCTTTACTTTTTCTTACTGAAAAATAAACAAATATTCGAGCTTCAGACATGAAAATTTTTAAATATATATATAGTGTATTATTAACAGTAAATAAATGATTCGTATTACATTGGTTAAAATTCATAACCTGCTAAGTTCAGGTGACACCAGGATTGAACACTGCAGACATATAACGGTGAAGTTGTCCCTGTGCTTAATTAATTAAGCACCAAGCCATGAAGATGTATAAGGGAGTGAAGACATATCTCCACATACTTGTCCTCCACATTATAGGAGGGTGAGTGGTAAGTTTCACGCCCGGGCCGCTTTACCCCCGGAGAAGATTGAACTTTTCTTATTACTTGCTAGTATACATCTCATCATTATATGTTAAAATATATTTTTGAACTAATTATTATATTCAACACATTTTTTTCTTCTTCCAAAATTCCAATCGATTCAAATTAATTCTTCCATGTCAAAGTACGTGGCTAAAAAGTAATGTTGTATATTTAAAATCAGTTATTATCACGGAAAAACAATAGCTGTAACAAATTCATTGTATGTATATTCGTTAAATAAAAATATTTCTGGTGAAATAAGTTCAAATCTCAACTAAACGTCTCGTCAGATATTCCTCAAAAAGAATGCCATTTTAAATAATTTGAAATCTAACAAGAATAGTCTCGGTTTATGACACCATGTATGTGTATGTTGTTACCGTTAGTTTACATTTAAATTGATGAACAATTTTCTGCTCATTTGTGTTTTACTGCTCGGTGTAAACTTCCGAAACAGTCTCAGTCTTCCGTAGTCGTATCCTGGCAATGGATATTAACCGTTTCACTGTAACTTCATATTACGTATGAAGTCTTCTTGTCACAGTATAATTAATTTCTTCTCATTTAATCACCTTCGACTGCCTTCTCCAGAACTCGACCCAATTCTCGACAACAACCGACTGAAATGAACACTTCTTCAACTGAACTATCTCAACTTCTGACAACTGACTCTTTGCAACTGAATCCTTCTTTCAACAACTTTACACGGACCACGAAGAAGACAGCTTCTTTTGTTGAGAAGGCGTGTTTACTGATCCGTTGTCTAGCAACGGACTCCCTATTGTTGCGTGTGTTGACTCCCGCGGGAATGTGTTTATCGGGTCGTTGCTAGCAATGGGTATAAACGTCACAATATCATTTAATTACCTCCAAGAATAAGTCACTGTCGGGATAACTAGAATCCCGACGGAGGTTCGAACCTTGGACCTCGGGATACAAATCTAAAGATTTACCTCTGACTGGTAAGCCTGTTGTGTGATATCGAAAGTGTTTTTAAACACAGTGCTAAGAAGAATATCTTAACGTAGGAGAAAGAAAGCAATGGGTCCATTCACAATGTTCATTTCTTGTGCTTTATGGTACAGTTGAGCAGTTAAACCATTTATATCTCAATGATGGAGATAGCAGGTTTGTCAGAAAAGTTCAAACTTATCTACGTACCAGAAAACGCCTTCCGTCTTGTCGCATAGTACCCCAACCAACTGTCGCTCTTTCAATTCCCAATGAGTCCATTCGATTGTTTTCTGTTGATTTCATCCTTCCAGCCGCACTGTAGCCCTGGAGTCGACTCAGCCTCTAATAGAAATCAATAGAAGGAATATTCCTGGGGGTAAAGGGCAGCCGGCACATAAGGCTGACAACCTCACCGCCATCTGTGATCCGAATGTGTAGAAAATGTGGAAGCCTCGACGTCTCTGAACACAATGGGTCTCCATGGCCTGTTACAGGGATAGCTTTGCCTTTTCATTCATTCATCAGTAATCTGTCAGACGACAGGTCCACAGTCTCTTCCAAAACAGTTCCTCCACTTAAGGTGATCTCAAACTTTCTCCTTCAATTAAAATATCCTCTTCTGTCCCCAAGGTCATCTAGCATCTTCTTACGTCTTCTTCCTCGTCTTCTGGGCCCTTCTATCCGCCCCTCCGGTTTGTTTTGTCTCCAGAGGATACATCTGGCATACATGGCATCTCTGTTTTTGGAAAGAGACTATCCAGGAAAAGTGATAATGTGGTAGTTTTTCCATTTGCTTTCCAAATCGCAGTACAACAGCCGTTCAAACCACTCTGGTCACGCCTGTTGCTATACGAACTTGAACCATTCGAGCATCATTTGCTCTGTGCTTCAAGTCGCTGCTGATGACGCTGCTTCCGGCATCAGTTTTTGATTTTTGGTGTCTCTCTTCGTCTGATGCCTCCCCTTTGACCTGTCCAGCAAGGGAGGCTCTGCCAGTAGCTACGCTACCGCTGGTACAGCTCTCAGGGTCCTTGGCATTCTCAAACCCCCTCACCACGATAAGGTGGAGAACAGAATAAATACTAAATGAGTTCATCGTTTTTATTCAGGAGCTTCTGAAACCGGTGTTTGAGAGGTTAGATGTTAGGTAAATATCTCCGTGTGGAGGCTGGTTAGAATACCTCCACCGTAGCCCTGTTAGTCGTAGAAGGCGACAGAGAGGGAACCCGGTGTCAGGGGGATTAACTAGGCTAACCTGTCACTGGGGTACATAAACAGAGGGCTCCGGTCCTCCAGATTGGGAGGCTAATAACTTCGTCCTGTAAAAAAAAAATATTATTTGTAAATCCAGAGAAGTGAAAACGTGATCAGATCTGGCAGAAGGGGATGGTTTGCCAATGATGACGTCATTCGGTCAGATGTTATGTAAGTAACTTGTGCGGAAGTAAATGTTACTGAAGTGGCCCGGGAGCTAAGGAGAATGGAATGCTGGTTGCCTCGAAACTCTTCAATGAGAACTGCCATGACCTTTACGTCAGCAAGTATGTCCCATGTCAGATATTTCTGTACACCAATATCGGCAATATGAATCGTTCCTAATCGATAAACGAACATATCGATATTCAGTTGAACGCGACCATGGGGTTATGCGTAACTAGAAAATCCCTCTTTTATTTAAATGAATTTTCCGTATTAAGTATGGTTGAATTTTGTAATATGTGAAAAAAAGAATCGTAACATGTCGGAGATGCTAAATCCTCAATAAATTCATAATCTGTATTTTATTTCAGAGTTTTGAAAAAGTATCGATTCCCCTGTGGAGAATTGAATCCACCAAACACTTTCTATTTTGTTTCTGCAGTTTCTTGTCCTCTTGTCCCCCTTCAAATTACGCTTTAAGCATTGACGATGTTGCATCAATCTTTCTGCTAGTCTCTCTGTTCCTTGGCACGTCTTCTCCCATTTTCTTCTCTGAAGGAATGACAGTATAATTAGGAGACCAGAATACTGTCTGTGTGTACTGGGCGCCACTGGGTGGTAGCGTAATGGGTTGACAAACTATGCTACAAGCCGGAAAGCTACGGGTTCGATTCCCGTTGAGGTTATTAGATTTTTCTATTTACTTAATCTTACCAACCCCTACTATGCACCTGAGTTCGACTCAGCCTCTAACAAAAATGAGTACCAGGAATCTTCCGGGTGATAAAAGGCGGCCTTCGTGTAGGGCTGGCAATTTCACCGTCATCTGTGAGCCAATTCTGTATAGCATATGGGATCCTCGACGTCTCACAACCCTATGGGCCTCCAGGGCCTGTTACAAGCATAGCTCTACTTAACCGCACCGTCATCTGTGAGCCGATTTTCTAGAAAATGTGGGAGCCTCGACGTCTCACAACCCTATGTGTCTCCATGGCTTTCTTACCTTTTGCTTACCGAAATATTGTTAGAATTAGCAGTTAGAACTCATCATAATCATCTTCTTTATATTTATTTTTAGGTATCCGAAAATAGGGCAACCCCTCTTTCGTAAGAAAGAGTAATTTAGGAAAAATTTCTTATATTCGAACTAATAGTGTAGTAATAGATCTTCCATTGACGAAATTTATGCAGAAAGCGAAACAACCAGAATTCTGCTGTATGGAGTCCGTATTTAGCTTTCGGTCACAGTCAGGTAGTTAGTCTTGGTGTCGAGCCCCACCTAGGGCGCATGATCAGCTATCTCTTCCTATTTTAATGTTACTGTCCTGTCCATGTGGAACGCCCTCTCTGACGAGAGGACGAGTCTGTTTTTTAGAGTCGCTGTCAGAAATAATAGTCAGTTGTCAGTATGAATATATTTATATTTCATATATTATCAAATATATGTTTTGTATGTACAATATATTCGAGTATATATAAGGTTAAGTTAGCAGCCGCCACAACAAAGTGATCTGCAGTCAGTCAATATCTTACGATTGGATATTTATTTCTGCTACACGTTTCGGTCTCACAGGACCATCATCAGACAGCGATATAAGAATACGTGTAGGGTCATTGAACTGCTAATATGGATCCATGTTTGGTGCAACGTGTCACGCTGTAAGATAATAGAATTGTGCCCCGAGTTAAATGTAAGTACTGAAATTAAAGTATAAAATAGCAAGAGTACTACACATGTACGTATTATACTCGTACAAGCGAAACGAAGCGGTCACGGATGTCCTGCGCTCCAACTGGGAGTAAGTAAGTAAAGTAAAAAAAGTAAAGCTATCCCTGTACCAGGCCGTGAAGGCCCATAGGGTTGTGAGACGTTGAGGGTTCCACATTATCTAGACAATCGGTTCAAAGATGGCGGTAAGGTTGTCAGCCTTACATGCCGGTCACGCTTTACTCCCCAGGAAAATTATTTAATTAATTCCTGATACTAATTTCTGTTAGAGGCTGAGTAAACCCCAGGGGCCTAGTGCGGCTAGAAGGATTAGATCAACTGAAAAAATTCCAATGACCTCATCGGGACTTGAACCCGCGACCTTCCGGCTTGTAGCATAGCCCCTCAACCAAGTACCCTACAACAGAAATAAAGATAGGTCGGTAGGTAAGTATTGGGTAGATTCAGACAAGTGGAAATGGTTGAGAATTAATGGGATAATTCAATGTTTCCTGTATGCTCTAACAACACCACAATCTTAGAGTAAAGAGACTTCTTAAAGTTCGAAAACCAACACGGCCACAGAGTGGCACTTCCTCATAGACAATCTTCTGAAGAAGTGGAGATGACTTTAATATAAACTAATGACAATTCCTGTCTCGTAACTTGGGATAACTTTGCTCCTTGGAAGCTAACATTACTACAAACTGGATGAATTGTTTATGGAACGTACTTGGATTAGATGGTTGTGATAAGTTTAGGAAAATTTTTTGTGCATTAGTTGGCAGCAATGGAAGTGTCTTGAGTGATTTCGGCGGTATTGAAGACCTTCAGCATGATTATCTCATGGCTTCAACATGGTGCTCTACTCAGAGCTGAGTTGGAGCCATACTTAATTTTATTGCCATCTGCTAGTTTGAGGCACTTTTCCAAGGTACGTCTCTCGTAAGATTGTCAACAGACTTCTACAGAAATATGATTTGATTATATTTCTTTCTATTTTCAACTGTATTGTCAATAATTTTAAGTTTCTTTCGTTGGGGTAGTTAGTTAGTTATTTAGAGAGGGTGGGTTTCCACATGCACCCCGACCAGTTTGATCTATTTTGCTTCCCTCTATGATATTCTACCAGTCTCTATACCCTACCGATAAATGGTGCGTACCATCAGTCCCGCCGAGCAAGCGAGTTCGGCCACTTGCTTAGCGGTGTCTATAATGCTTCCCCCATCTATCAGAGGCCTTAGAGACTATTGTTGGGCGGGAAACGTCCTGAAATTTGGCTCAGTGATCCCCTTTGGGGATATGAGGTTCTTTTACGTGCCGTAAAGTTACGCCGGGTATTTGAACCCGCGTACCACGAGTCATGAGGTGGGAACGTTACCTCTAGACTACATAGGCCGCTTGGGGTAGGTTTGTTCCGAAGAAAAGAGGAAAATTTTGCACCAAAACTCACCACTACAAAAGCCTATTTAATCTTGCGATTAATGTTTGTAATGGGTTTGTGGTGTTCCTATATGAGGGAAATATTTACCCTAGAAAAATTATTATTTTTAAACAGGAAAATATTTACATTTCCGCCATGGCGATTAGTCTGAATGCGCGGAAGTGGCTATAGAAACCAGAACGAAGCAAGTGGCTAGAAGGCATTGCTCCTCCGAAACTCCTGCCAAGACGTGAATTTCATTCTATTTCAGAGCTACCAACATTTTTTGTGTTTTCAGACTGTCAGTTGGCGGAGTATAATGTTCTGTATATGTTCTTTATAAAGTGTTTTATTATTATAATAATTTGTTTATTGGTGATGATTTTCAGCGTAATGCCGTACTGCTCCTTAATGATTATTTTCTTTTGCACTTCTCGTTTTGTTTCTTACCATAAAGATACTAAAACTTTGAAGTAAATACTTTTTGAGCAAGTTCCTGAATTCAGTGGTGCATATTTTGCTCTTTAGAAGAGGACATGTTGCACCAAGATGACTTCCCCTCGCTGCCTGTATGGAATCTCTTCTGTAGTACAAAGTATCTGGAAACATTGCTCCAAAAATCACCAATAAATATGTAACATACCTAAATTAAGACAATCCAAATTAACCACAGGCGATTCCCTTAGCAATGGGGGAAAAAAAACAACAAGTGAGCGCATATCAGTGAACACTAGTAAAATTAGGGATACAAACTAAAGAAAAATTAAATACTAGAACAATGTCACCACAAGCTACAGAAACACACAGCTTCATTACAGATTGCTTCAATATACAAGACCGGATAAGATATATAAATTAACTTTTCAAGTAGTTTTAAGGGAAGAGGGATCTGTGCTCGAATCCTAGCAGATACAAAAGACTTTTCACTTCACAAGAGCCAGATAGCTTCTGGGATTGACCCAACTTGCTATGAGATGTGTACCGGGACCTTTTTCCCGTGACCACTGACCTCCATCCAGTGTCCAGGTCAAGACAGGTGTAGCTGGAACTACACTCCCTCCTCCCATTCCTTATCATACTTAATCCTGTCTCGAACTACATGAATCCAGCGCACACCTTAGCAGAATATTTATTCAACTTCCACCTTACTATTATCCCTCATGTAAGCCTAGGTCTCTCGAGTGCTCGCTTCTTTTCAGAATTTCCATATTATTTTCGTTGCGCATGCTACAGGAAAGTCTCCTGGCTTGCTAACTACATAACAAACTAACTAATTAGCTAACTCCATAGAGATGAGTCCTTCCTGAGAAACCGCCAATTGCTCATATACGAGGGAAAGTCAGTAAATAGGTCACAAATGGAAGTAAAACAGCTGTAATGGGCGTAATAGGTTTTCTATGTATATCACCAGGTAGTGGCACAGTCCAGCTTCGTGACAGTATAGGAAGCAGACGCGCATGCGCATGTTCAAATGGCGACTGTGCTTGAGGAATATACTACCGAAGAACAGCTTTGTGTTGTGTGTCTTTTGTGGGCGAAATAACTCAATGCAAAGGGTATTGAGAAAGAAATGATTCCTCTTTACGGTGGGAAGTGTTTGGCGCGTAAAGCGGTTCAGAACTGGGTAACAAATGTTTCGCTGATGATGAGGCTGAAATGGAGGCGCTCTATTGGCTGAAGCAACAGTCAAAAAGTTCTGTGCTGCGGATTTCGACGCAGTGGTAAAGCGGTGGTACGAGTTTATCAATGCTGATGGAAGATATGTCGAGAAATAATTTTTCTTTCAGCTTTCAATATCATAAGTTTTACGTTCTATATTCATTTGTGTCCGACTTATTTACTCTCCCTCATACTAAAGAATTTCTCTAAGATCCTTTTCAATGTTATCCTCCCACCCACGTCCAGGTATTTCCAGTCGTCTCCTTCCTTCTGCTTTGCCCACCAAAATCCTGTGTGAATTCAGTTGCTTTCTCATGCCTTTCCTCCCCTATCTCATCCTCCTTGGCTTCACCATTCTAATTCTTATCTGGCGGGGAGTAAAACTTATGAAGAGCATTTTTCTGTTTTCCCTCAAGCTTCTCGTCATGTGTGCCTTCATTGGCGCGGCACACTGTTCTCAGATACCTCCAGTCTATGTTCTTTCTCTGAAGTCAGAGACTAGATTTAACACCCATGCAAAACTATAGACACCCTTACAGTTTTATAAATTATAATTTTCGCGTTTCTAGACAGCAATGGAGAAGTCGTTCCCAAATATTTTAACTGTTTCCACATTTTCAAAGCTACCTGTATGTTACGCCTTGAATAGCTGCATAACTAATGGCTCAGCTCCATGGGGTTAGCTATTTATCTTTATGTTACGATTTTGTCCTGCATTCTGATGATGACACATCAACACATATTTAGTTTCCTCTCCCGGGGGTAAAGCGGAAAGGGCGTGAAGGCAGTCACCTCCATCTAATGCCGAGGTAAGAACTGTGCAGCTTTACTTCACTCCCCGACATTTTTTCATGGCACAGAGGAAATTTTACTTTCATCTTCTGTTTCTCTTTTCAGCTATCCAAGTAGATTTACATCATCTCCATAGACTACGAAAATAAAGCAATCATAGACATGTAAGATTTGAGGTTTTCAAGGCGGTGACTATGAAGAAAACAGCCTTCTGGGATGTGGCACCATGTAGATGTGGCTTGCACCTGTTCTTACTGTCTCTTCGCTTGCGGATTTTCTAATTTTCCCTTCTACCCTGAAGATGGAGGCGATACGTTCCTCCGAAACATCGGTTAACACCACAACTACACGGTGCCACATCCCAGAAGACTGTTTTCTTCACAATCATAGACATGTTTATCGTGCGGCTGAAAAGTTTGTTATCAGGCCTTCCCTTCTATGTGTATTGGAAGTCGGGTGTATGTGATGTCTGGACTTGGCCACTTATCTCGAAATCGGGACTGTCCCAGCAAATCCGGGACGGCTGGAAACTATGAACACTCGACTTCCGTACGAGAATGAGAGAGCTTGACAGCCGGAAGAAGATCCCCCTCCCCCCTCCCCCTGTTATACATCACACTGACGACATAATTTCACACTACCAAGTGACCGAATATTGCTGCAGGAATAACTTGCAGTCTCCTAGTAAGCAGCTTAAGCTACAGTTTTCTCTTTCATCCACAAGGGGCGCTGATAACGCCGATATAACATCACTTGAAGTCTCGGCTACACGACTCAAATATTTGCCCTTTTCAGAAATGCCTGACCTGAGTGTGTTTATTGTTAACGGCGTACTATGAAGCTGAGGTATCGACGTCCTTGTCAGTCTCCATTATTATTACCCAGCATTCACTCTGTCCTGGGAGAGAGACAGACGCTGTGTTCACTTCACACACACACACAAAGTGTTCGCCCGCCTCACTTCTACACTCCAAAATGTAAATGACTTTTTGGCAGGCAACGTTGACGATGGAACACACATAGAAAGACAGACAGGCATGCAATATGGAGTACTGCAGTATCCCCTCGAGCTTCTGCCTTTACTCTGAAGTGGGAGGTACAAAAAAAATGGGGATTATATAGAACTATGAAAAATATATGAATCAGTACTTTTAAACAACACAACTATAATGTTCTTCGGTGCAAAGTAATTGAAGGTATAAATTAAAGACTTTTCGTATCACTATCGAATACATATACTAATATAAAAAGCATGATATAACACTGCCTTGTGCATATAGAATGAAGTAAATAATTCTATATTTGAACATACGAACAATGTGCCAACGTAATGGCGGTATTTACTGTTTGCTGCTACAATTTCCGTTAGTAAGCGTGTGTGTTTAGTTCAAAGCGAGTCATTCTGACCGGAAGTGGAATGAGGGCTTATCCAATAAGCGACGTCTTGAGCTGAGCTGTGCTCGGGAGAGTGGGAGCAGAGAAACAACGGTTACTTTCAGCTACATCACGAAACATTCTGGTGAGCGAATCTACAAAATGGCAGCTGAGGGCTTTGCCTTGAAATTGGTCATTGCAACTTCCGTTTTACTCCCCCACAAGCCACTATTCAAACTAATATGTTCAATCATCTATCCTTCGTTACTTCTTGACTCTTATTCTATATGTGACTCTTTTAATATTGTTAGATGTACGCCCATTGCTTGGCAACGTGTTGGTAAACAAGTTCCCGAGGAAACACTTTCTTGGTAAACAGTCTGCTGCTAGGTCACGCAGCAATAGAAGAAGCTGCGTTTTCCGTGGCCGCGGTGAAGTCACAATAGTGGTTAGTGATCATGTGATTGTTTTCTGTAGATCCGACCAACGCGCCAGTAGGCTGGCTGGATAGCGATCACATGACATGTGTTTACTATAGGTTCATGTCCGTTCCTCGGCTATATAAATAAAGCAGTTACAAGTTACGAATAACAGTGGCAGAAGCACGCGAAGAAGCAAGCAAGGAGATAGTCACGGGAAGTTCTTATTTGGAGAAGAACTATAAGTCGGCCTGTGAAGACTTAACTGTGATTTTATTTATGTGTAATATTTGGTGTGAGAATGTAAGAGTTTCCCTGCTGTAAACCTGTGAAGAGCAGTGCAGACAGACTGAAGAGATTGGTGTGGAGTGATTGTACAGTGCATAAAGCAGCAATAGTTTAACAATTAATAGTAGTTCTGACCTGTAAGTTATTAACAAATCAAATTACTAATTCGAATCCCGTCTTAGACACTGTAACACGTGATAATATATAATTAATTAAGAAAAGAAACATATATTCACCTGTATGAGTGACTATAGACAGGGTTTTGATTGGTAGTTGGATTCATTGAACACTTACAGTTCGTAATTACAAATAACTATAGCGCTATCACTAATTCACACACACTGCACTTCACTACAACACTTACTAAATCTTTTCAGTTTTTCACTAGACGTTTTCTGGTAACGTAGCCTAACAATATCCCTTACTTGCGCCCTTACTGGCTGGCGAATGTCTCACAACTGACTAAACTCTAAACTTCTCTCTCTTATAACACCTCGGCACTGACAGCACAGAAAACACCGTTCCTTCCTTACTGTTCAATTGTTTCCATGGGAATATATCTGTTTGAAAAAACCGTTAATAAGTAAAGGTTGTTGTATATTTGCTTATCTCGCGGTCGATGCCCAACAAAGGCTCGACATTCTACAATACGATCCCGTTGGTTGCAATGGTGCAGACTCTGCAACAAGTGTGATGGAAATCAAAACGGGTCACAATGCTTCCAGGGAAATATGGAGCCTACAGTTGGGCAGAACATCTCCTCCAGAAACACCAGCAAAGCAAGAGAAACGTGGCTTGTCTGACATATATAAGCTTCAGTTACAGATGAAATGGAATAATGTACCATGTTAACGGAGGAAGTGTGTTAGTATTCCAGAGATAAGAACAGCTAAATCCACGGAAGCAATTAGCTGTACTTCCAGCTCCACGCCTCCTGTCAATACGCTATTAGCTATGACATGTTTTCCCTTTTTAGCAAAGAGTTAAAAAGTAAAATTATGACAGTTCACCCTTAGAATTCGATATTTGCCGCTGAAAGTAACAGGCTTGCCATTTGTTTGTTAATAAAGGCATACATCATTATTCGCTTATATCTATATGAACTCAAGTTAATTAGCACTCTCATGACTGACGGTATCTATTGGTACGCCTTTTTTTTTTTTTTTTTGCTCTTCGCCAAATATAATTAGAATGACACCCTCTTCACAGTCACTGCCTTCAGGACCTAAAATTCAAAACAAGACTAACGAAGAAGCCAGCTTTCCCCGCGTACGTCCATGTTTAATCCCAGGTTAGTAGGATAATGTTTTAACTATGTCCATGGAGCTGAGTCCTTCTTTGGAAGCCGCCAGTTGTTTCTCAAGAATTTACAAATATTTTATAATTTATATTTATTTATATTTTATGCAACCTCTTTTGAAAGAGCGCTCAATTGGCCCTTATCCTGAGCCAGTTCAGTTCAGTCTATAGCATCCCATCATATATCTCTAACATTAACTTTAATGTTGTCACGTGTATTAGTGACTACAGACGGGGTTTGGATTCTATGATTGGATTTATTAACACCTTCTACAATCAACTCATACTTACAAACAATAAAACACTATCGCTAATTTACATATATTACAGTTCTCTGTTACGCACGCACTAGGATTCTCAGTCTTCACTAGTCGTATCCTGGTAACGGAATTAAAACAGTCTCACTGTGACGAAATCTTCCAACCACACGCTAAGTCTTCATATGCCGACTTCTAATTCTTCAGCTGCTAACTTTCGGTGGTTGTCTCCTACCGACTACGGGACTGGTTCTCATACCCTCTTGTTCTCCTTGTACTGTTCTGTACTCCTACAGCTCCTAGCTCGGAATTTGACTGTCATATATAATCGCGGCACGGACCATGTACCACAGAAAACACATGCCCTCCACTGTTGTGTGACATCACCGAGCACGCGAGAACATGCCTCAGGCCAGCTGCATAGCAACGGTCTGTGGACGGACCACAGAAAACAACTAGCAGTGGGTCGATACGTCACAATATCTTGGATGGCCAGAGCGTTGCTAGGTAACGGACCGGTAAACATACGCAATACAAGCTGGCAACATGGGAACAGCGAGGTTATGCAACCCGCTTCTAGGAAAAGGTTCAGTAAATAGACTTCGGCGCAGGCGCAATGACGCCACACTGCAACATTATTAGCTATCATGTGACTGGTTTTCTATGGAGTCCTGCTGCAATCGTTGCTATGCAATCGTTACAACAATGTAGGTTGTTTTCTGTGCGTGGTCAGTGAGAAGGCTATATAACGAGAATAACGCCAGCAGTTCAGTGAAAATTTGTAACCCCTGTGGAGGCGAGGTCGAATACCTCCACCGTGACCCTGCGAGTCGTTGAAGGCGACGAAAAAGGAAGTCTCAAATATGAGACAGTAAAATGTGATCGCGAGTCCCAAGGGACTCGGACCCAAGAAAGACTGCGCTGGCAAGTGCCAGCAGCATGTACAAAATACAGACCCGTCCTCTCGTCTGAGAGGGCGCCCCACAGAAACAAGGTTGTAACGATCAAAGAGTAGTAAATATATGGTCATGAGACCCAGATGGGGCTCGACACCAAGACTGACTGGCCGACCGTCAGTCGCAATGTGACTTTGACTTTGAGTTCAGTTGAATGTGAGTTTCAGAGTATTTGAGAGTGAGTGACCGCAACAGAGCTGTGAAGATTTAAAATGTGATTTGAAGAACTTAATTTTGAGCAATATTTAGAGTGACTTGAAGCAGTAGTTTCTGTGTTGAGATACGTTACCCGGAGAGGAGTAGTGTGTGCGTGCAACAGTGGATTATGAGGTGCGTGTAAACCAGCGATAGCGCTGTATTGAAGTGTAATGCAGAGGGAGCGTGTAACCGAAGAGATTGAGACTAGCTCTTTCTAACGGGCCCAACTGAGTAGGTTTATCCTTCCTTATCCACCTGAAGACGGAGACAGATCCAGTCTCCGAAACTTCGTGGTCTTTTGTCTTTTACATACCAGACGATGGATGAAGTCCAAAATAAGCCAGAAGAAGTACTTGGAATAGACTTCATAATGTTTCTTATTAATTTATTAATAATTATTTATGTTTCTATTAGTTACATGACTAGTTACTTTAACAAACGAAAAATAAAATACGCTGTCCTTGTTGGGATTATCACGGGCGCCTTTATTGCGTCTGTGAACTGTGACCTTGAATTTGTGTCTTTTTATCTTGAAATGTCTGATTCATGCGTTGGATTTAAGATCTCACTGATGTGACAAGGCAGAGTCACGCCTCCCGACCTGTAATGTCATGTAGTTCTGAGACAGCCCGACGTTTCAGAAAGACTGAGCTTATCTCAACTTTCCTCTGCTTCTACTTGTTTTTTGTGCGTTTATACATCGACACTGAAGATGGAAGCGAAATGTTCGGAAGCGTCAGGCTGTCTCCGAACTACACTGCGTTACAGTCTAAGAGATTGTGCTCTTTAATTACTTTGTAGCAAAACCGGCTTGTGGAATTCCCACTTCCAAACGTTATTCCCTCGTTTCAAATCTTGCATGGGAAGCTGACTGTCCTGACAGATTATTTCAGCCTCTTACGACACGTTATGGGACACAGATAATGTTCCTGTGTCTATGCCCCAAAACCATGGCAATGTTTAAGGGATTCAAGTTAAAGTCTACACTCTTATAACCTTGGCACTGGCTAGAGAACATTGATCAGCTTCACGCTCCGGTCATTTCACAAATGACATATTGTAGACCTGACCTACAGGAAAAAATATTTTGCTTGTGTCGGGATTCGAACTACGACCTTCTAAATCGTTGCCAGTCACTTTATTAAGAGAGTTGTCTCTTAAACGAATAGGATTGGGAGGTATGACCTGAGTTAATCTGGCTCAGAATTAGGGCTTCGGGCGAGGGGCGGGCTCTTGTGAAATTTTTAACAAATCTTTTGGCTGCACAAAGAGCGCAGAACCTCTTACCTGAACGACTGGTACCTCCTCAAGAAACACTGTGGTCTATGAAATTAATTATTTCTTTGAAAAAGCATTAACCCTTTACTTGAAAATACTTTGCAACTCAAAAATCACGCAGTTGACTAGTGATTGTTAAACAAACCAAGGGACTATGCTAGTTCCAGGATGCTGTAGCTGGTGTGTTCCGCCGGTCTGGTCCTGCTGACTTCCTTATTTCACATTAGGGGAACACACTTTATTGGTCGTCCTATACAGCATCTCCTAAACCTGTGCGCGCGTTCTTCAGATTTCGCTCCAACACTCGACAATGGCGCACATTGAATAGCAAACACTAGAGGAGCAGAATAATACGTACCAGTGCTACCAACCTCAGCGATTATACACATCTATCTCGCTACCGAGTCGCACTGGTTTCCCGAATAATACCCGAGCAGTAATCAGGTGCTAGGGGTGAACAACCTCGCATTGTCACCCAACAGATGCCTTGGTTGCGGACATTCGTGGTCAAGGAAATCACATTACACTGGAATTCCTGTCTGAATAAGAAACGTAGAATGGGTTTGAATTAGAATCTGACTATGAGATATTGGTTTTCATTTTGTCTCCAGTTGCTTAGTTCACAGATTAACAACATTATATTGTAACGGATTTAATCAAAGCATTGCTAGGCAATAGCTCGGTAAACACGTTTCAATATACGAGCCACACAACAATAGAGGAACCTGTGTTTTCTATGTGGTCCTTGCGAAGAAGATATAAAAGAATGGGAATGCAACGGCAGACGACAGACAAGGGTAACATAATTCTTCGTTGACCATATTCTAGTTAGAGACAATAAGGTCTCTAGAAGACTAAAAATTATATAGTTTTATCCATAACAATTAAAATACGAAAACGTATCTTCAGTAGGAACAAATGCTGAACAATAAATTACTTGAATAATGGAATAACAAGAACAGATTGGAATGGTAATCGCATTTCTTGGACACTTGCACCCCTATCTACAAATAACTATGGCAGCCTCGCTGACTTCCGCAATTCAGAGATCTCTGCAACTACAGCACACATAAAGTCTTCTCAACCTTCACTAACCGTTGTTTGGTAGCGGCTTTCAAAGGCGAACATTCTCCTTCCTCTGGGTTCCCGAAATATCCCCGGCCTCAGCTACCAGCTTCTAACTTCTAAAAAAAAGTAAAAAGAAAGCTAAAATATAAGGGCTTAAACTTGGCGGTGGTCAAGCTTATGACTGTTCAAGTGACGTATCTGCCGTTGTAGCATAAGATACGTAAGGGATGCATAATCTGCTTTATAAAGCCTGTACTGACAGAGGACTTTGAGTAGTACAAACAGAAGAATTTTCAGTAAGATGCTATATGTACGACATGAGCGCTTGACGAACGGCCAAGCATGTTCATAACAGATAAATCTATATTCTCGTCAGAGAGGATGTTACATAAGAACTATTACCGCAAGGGGAAAATCTGTCTGGTCGTGGGTCCCAAGGGACTTGGCAAGATAAAATGATTGGCCAGTTCTGAAGTAACTTTGACTCTTGATGGCAGACGGCAGTTCAGATGTCTGTAGGAGGTAGTCACAGGAAGTTCGTAGTTGAAGAAGAATTAAAGTCGGGCTGTGAAGATTTAACGGGCAATTTGAAGACTTTGTGTGTGCTGTTGTACAGCGATATTTGGGGTGCGTGATGTAGTGGGACTTTCATAGTTCCTGTGCTTTGGAAGATTTAGTCACAGTGAGGCTCTTTTAATTCCATTAACAGGAGGCGACCAGAGAAGACTGAGAGTCATATTTCGTGTGTAACGGTGAACTGGAAAATGTGTAAATCAGCGATAGAGCTCTATTGACTGTAATTAAGAGAAATTGTATCCTAAGTGCTAATAAATCCAATCATCCATCTGGAACCCATTATTTTCGTCACGCGTACCCGCCTACACGTAACAATAACAAGTAAATTTTAAACGTTTTTGACGCTGGTGTATAATACTAAGAAATACTAGTTTTTCTGACTTTTTACATCACAAATAGCTCTAGCGGTAGGCACTACATGTCTTCACAAATGTCCTATATTTTTCTTGGAATTGGTGCTCAGGCATTTGGTTATGTTGGCTGGTTTTGTAGCATAAATTTCTACCTCCCTTCCTATCATAGTTCGAAGAATATGAATGCATTATCACAATTTTATTGCATATTTTCTTGTTATCTCTCACCTAATTAGCCTGGTCTCAGATAATTAAATATCTGTGGTAAATCTGACAATGTTTTTTTCAGTGATTGAGGTCAGCTCTTTCTAAGGGGCCCAATACAATATGTGTCTCCCCCCTCATCTGAAAAAGGAAACAGATCCAGTTTCCGAAACATTGTGTTTTCTAGATTCTAGAACACCGGACGATGAACAAAGTCCGAAAACCCAGTAATTTGGAAGTTATATTAATGTCGGAAGTTGTGTATCATTGAATGACGTCCTTTAAAGAATGCAAGTGACGACCTGTTTCAGATGTACTCGTTAAACATTTTGGAATAATTCCGGAAATCCGTGAAGAAATCGATCATAACAGTCGTCTTCCTTGCTCAAATTTAACACCTTCAATATATACGATTCAGGCCTTGAGAACTCAAGCTCTGTACTTGGTACTTTCTTATTTCAAATGACATAACATATATCTGGAATGAAACCGGAATTTTTTTCTGTTCGTACTTCAGCACATCAGCAGTTTTCATTTCCGCGAAAGACAATCCGTCTGTCCAAGCACGCATTTGAGAGGGTGAATAAAGCGAAGTCTGATTCACTGGCTTAACACGTGGCTGATATTTGCCTAGGTGAATAAATGAATCACTGGACAGCTGAATAATTGATTGGCTGAGTTAACGAATAACTAAAAAATTGTCATGCTGAATAAATGGCTCTCTTTCTGACTGGTTAACTGGTCATTCATTTGGCTGACTTTCTGTTTAACCTATTGGATAAGTAGCTAAATAATATGCTGACTCTCTAGTTAATTGGTCGAATAACTGGTTGAATGCTAAATCACACTGCCTGGTCGAGTGACTGTGCAACCGTCTGGCTAAATTTCTAAATTATTTGCTGCTTGAATAATTGGTTGACTCTTAAACGACTGTCTGGTTGCTTCGCTACGTAATCATCTGGTTAAATAACTGATTTACTGGTTGCTTGAATAATTGGTTGACTGTTAAATAACCCCTTGTCTGGCTGAATGTGTAACCATCTGGTTAAATTATTGAATAATTGGCTGCTTTAGTAACTGGTTGACTGTTAAATAACTCTTTTCTGGAAGAAAGCAGTCTTCTGGGATTTGGCACCGTGTATAAGTGGTGCCAAATCCCAGAAGACTGCTTTCTTCATAGTCACCGCCGTGAAAGCCTCAAATCTTACAACTCTTTTCTGGTTCACTGTGTAACCATCTGGTTAAATTTTTCAATTATTGTCTGATTTAGTAATTGGTTGACTGTTAAATAACTCTTTAACTGGCTGACTGTGTAACCATCTGATTGAATTATTAATTTTAATGCCTGCTTCATAATAGTTGACTGTTAAACGACACTCTCTGGATGACTCGCTATGTAATCATCTGACTATATAATTGTTTTACTAGTTGCTTGAATAACTAATTGACTGTTAAAGAACACTCTGGCTGGTTGTCTGTGCAATCATCTGGTTAAATTATTGAATTACTGGCTGCTTGAATAACTGGTTGACTGTTAAATAACCCTTTGTCTGGCTAACTGTGTAACCATCTGGTCAAATTATTGAATTATTTCCTGCTTGAATAACTGGTTGACTGTTAAGAAACCTTTTATCTGGCTGACTGTGTGAATACACATCCACTGTTGTTTACACAGTGACTGTATACACCATGAATGGCTATCCAAACCTAAAACTTACTTGGTTAATTGGCAACACTGGAAGATCTGAAGGGTAGAAATTATCTCCTACCTCCCTGTAACAAAATACTGACTTCACAGAAAAAGACGAGTGCAACAATTCTTCTATTGTCGCATGTGTATTCTTTGCTACGGGAACGTGTGTACGGAATCGTTGTCTAGCAACGATAGGGGATAAACACAGACACAGAGAGAAAGTAGGCAAATAACCGAGGATCTGTTGGGTACAATGTTTACCGAGCCGTAGCCTAGCAATTGCCTTCTCCATGGCTCTTCTCTCACAACACTATTCTGTCTTTCAGATGTCATGTCATGTATTTTTACAGTATTGTTACGACCGCCTTTTCTGGCTCTACTTATTCTAGTTTTCAGGAGTTGTGGGGGGGTACACAGACACACGAAGAACAAGAAGATGTAGGAAAAGTAGGCTATATATGAAGGACGCTGTTGTACATAATGACACGAGATAGAGAGAGATGTCGGAGCTGGCATCGCAGGTTTCGCAGCCCTGAGTCAGGGACTTGCAAGAATGAAAACGGCATCTGCTTTATTTTAGTTTCGCAGATCAGCTTTTTTCCTCATTCGTTCGGCACCACCAGATTTTTTAATTCCCTCACTCACTCTCATGGCTGAGCCGGGCCTTTCAGATCCCCTCTCCATGTAACGCAGCAAGGCAAATGCCGGATAATTAAAGTGGAATTTGCGAGTAGATAGGCGGAAGGGGTGGTATGGGGGGAGGATAAAAAGAGAAAGAGAGAAAAGAGTCGATGTCAAACTTATTATGTTGGTAGAAGAGAAGAGGACATGAGAGGAAGAGAGAAAAAATAAAGAATATTTGTGGAGATGCAAGCCTTCATGAGAGACCGATTGGAGTCCTTGCTTGCACTGGGATGGTCTGAAAACTTTAACAAACTGTTATCTGAAATTCAGTTTCGTCTGAAGATCATTGAATCGAGTTGATGTTCTTCTGATGGCCTTCGCACTACATACAGTTCCGAACAAGTAATCAAGCCGACAGGTAACACATCGTTTAACATGAAAATGTTCGCAATTTATCTTCATCAAATATGAGATTTACCATTAAGGCACTTTTATCGTTGCTTATTTGCTCCTCCGCTCTTCGGCCTTCCTGAAACCTTGGTCTCTTTCATGACAGATGGTTACTTTTCCGTTTGCGATGATCATAAATCATTCAATTTAGACCTCTCACTTCTCTTCTTCCTTATGGCTTACTTTAAGCAAAAAAAGTTCTGGGAAGAATAAATGGTCTCTCAAAGTCAAAGACAGTTATTTTACGACTGTCGGTTGACTGCCAATAACTTCGTCTTGGCGCCAAGTCCATTGTGACTCACGAACAGAGACTTTTTTTTTTTCCAATTGAAACCTTCCGGTCATAGTCCTTACGTAACATCCTCTCTGACGAGAGGATGGTTTTGTCTCTTATGAATATGCTTGGCGTTTATGAAGTGTGCGTAGGGCACATGTGTATAGCATGTTACTGCCTCTGTCACTATGGGTTTTCCACAGCAGATCCTGTCTACCTAAAGCTTCTTATGCTACAATGGCAGCTTTGCCAATTGAACAATCGTAAGCTACATGTTAAATATTTGATAGAACACGACCGCATCTAACATTTCTCTCTCGTTGCATGAATATTCAATGCCGCGGTACATATTTACCGAGCCGTTGCCTAGAAACTCCCGTCTCTTCGGGTTCCACTACTCCGAGTTTCAATTGTTAGGTTTGGTACGCGCAGACAGCAAGATAATATTACATGCTTCCTTTTACTTTTTTCAAGTTTCTAGAGCCGGGATAGCGTAGACCATATAGCGACTGACTACAGGCTGGGCGACCGAGATGTCGGAGTTCGAGACCCGGTAGGGTCAAAAATTTTCTCTTTTCCACGTCGTCCAGACAGGCTCTGAATTCCACCCAGCCTCCTATCCAATGGGTACTGGGGGGAGAGGGCTCATTCCCCGGGGTTTGAAGTTGAACACTCACCTCTATCTAGTGCCGAGGTCAACAAAATATGGATCTATACATCCACTCCCCCATACGTCTTCATGGCGATATGCTTTATTAGTTAAGCATAGGGACAACTTTAACTTTAATTTCAAATGATCTTGTATTATATTACGTAATTTGTAAAAGTCTGTCTCAGTGCAAGGGTACAAGAAACGATGATGATCTAACCATTTTGATATTTTTGATGACAAGGTATCTTATTGAAAGGGAGGGACCACGCTTCCCTGCTTGTTCCGAAGGAATTATGACTTCAGAAGACGGACAGACGCACGAGATAGGCTCTTCAAGTTGTTAATACCGTCCCGTAGAGGAGTCTTGCAAATAAACACAACATAAAATGCTTTATTTCAGGAATCACTACAGTAACCTCCGGTGAAGGAAACAAATTGCAAAGAATTTCGCTAGGCAATTTTCATGTCATCTCTCTTGGGTCGAAATATTCCTCCTGTGCCCGCAATCCGTACTGACTTGTCTTCTGCTTTATACAGAATGTCCCAGGAAGAAAGGTCAGTATCGGCCATCCTAAGCAAAAATTGTATATATACATGTGTCCTCTTTCGAACTGTTTCCGAGATAGAGCTATTTCAGTATACAGTTCCAAAACTGTTGGTAAGAAAGAGATGTTACGTACTGTTTCTAATACCGGTATTTATTGTTCAAGTGACAAAGTTGGTACAGTTTGCGTAGTACAATATATTTCCGGAAAGTCCACCGCCAACATCAATGCACTTCGCAACTCTTGTGAGGACAGCTTACAGCATATCAGCATAAAGGGCATTTGTGAAGATGTGAGGCATTTTTCACTGCACTCCTAAAATATCGCTATCAACAGTCACAACGGCCAACTGGCGCTTCACACCGATTCACACGCGGGAGGGAAAGAGAACTTTGGGCTCTAAACCTAAACTACTGCAGAAAGAAATAGCTCTATCTCGGAAATCGTTTGGAATAGGATACATGTACAAATATTTGCTTAGAATGGCCGATACTATGACCTACCGAAATATTGATCTTTCCTCCTGGGATACCTTGCATATCGTCTAAACTTCTTTCTTAAATGTTATGTTTCGAAAACTGGTTCTGTTTCCCGTCTTGGGACAAGGTGGCGTAAGCTGAAATACTGATTTATTGTCTGAAGCCCACAGAATTTCCTAAGCGAAACTATTAAAGAATAATGCTTATTTTTTGTCTTGTGTCCTATATTGAGCTATCGGTTAAGTTGTTTTATTTTTCTCACAACCATAAAAAATTGTGGTATAAATGTAAATTTGTCACTGTAATTAACCAAGTAAGCACTCTGCCATGAAGGCGTATAGGGGAGTGGTTTATAGACCCTCGTTTTCTTGATCTCAGCATTAGTTGGAGGTGAGTGGTCAGCTTCACGCTCCGGCCGCTTTACCCCGGGGCAAACAGCCCCCGGTATCCATTGGATAGAAGGTTGGGTGGACCCCAGAGCCGGTCAGAAAAATATAGAGAAATGAAAATTCTTGACCCCACCGGGACTCGGACTCCGACCCCTTGGTCGTTCAGCCAGTAGCTAGTCGCTATACCGACTGCGCTATCCCGGCTCGTAACACAATTTGTGGCCTTATCTTACATTCTTCAATCTATATTTACATTTTCAGTTGGTATAATATTAGAAAATTAACTCGTCATGTGTAATTTGTCTTCTGCTGTCTATTTCAAAAGACGGATCCAGTGTTCTATCAGTTTACATAGACTGAAGTGCCAAAAGTCATGGGATAGATACCTAGTATCGTGTAGGAGCCCATCTAGCCCGACGAAGTGCAGCATTTCGACGTGGCATCGATTCCGCAAGTGGACGGAAGACCTCTGGAGGAATATTGAACCATGCCCTCTGGATAGCCGCCCACAGCTCCCTGGTATTTGTAAGTGCAGGATTTTGGGTGCGAATGGACCTCTCCACCACGTCCCATAAATGCTCGATTGGGTTCATGTCGGGCGAACGCGGTGGCCACACCATTCGTCGGAACTCTCCAGAATGCTCCTCGAACCAATTCTGGACAACTCCGGCCCGATGAGACGGTGCATTGTCCTGCTGGAATATCCCATCCTTGTGGGGGTACATGAAGTTGTCCATGAACAACGGACGTTGTTCCGTTGTTTGTTTCTCGGCCGTTGCCTAGAGACAAATGTTGTTTCAGAGCCGTTCGCTAGTAACGGCTGTTTCTCTGGCTTCACAGTTCCTGCTTTGAGTAAATATGCCAAGTATTTTATACGTAATTAATCAGAATAAACTCAAGTCTTTCCATGTAGGCCTGTATGGAATATACACCACAAAACATTGCGTTTTGCTATGACGTACTGAAGTTATGTACGTTTATATAATTTATACAATTACATGTAGCAAAATATATTAGGTCTGCTGTGACAGAAGTGCTGTCACTAGCCAATCATATCACCCACCTGCTGATCTGTCACATGTAGCAAACAATCAGACAGAAAATGAGGGACAAGCGCTGTGTAGCTACAAATCGGAATTTTTCTGATGGCGTGGATTATCTTGGAAGCTTTCCCTCTTCCCCCCTTCCTCGATAAATTAACCGTTAAAAAAAGATAAAGAGGTAAAGTACTGACATGACAGTAGCATGAAGATTGGATATGATCTACGCCTGCGCAGATGCAGTTCGATGTGAACTGCGTCACGGAGGCACATTTTATTTTGTACACAGCTTATAACTAATTGCAGAATGCTGCCGCGCAGGCTCTACCGAATTATTAAACAATCCTTGTTTTAGTAATTCCATGGAATTAACGAAATCAAGGTATATTAGAGAGGTTTGGTATGTAGCATGAAAGGAATCAGTGGAAAAATTAGTATAAAATTTCTATTGTAAAATATGAAAGGAACAGACCCTTGGGAATACCTATCTGTAGATTTGGTGATAATATTAAAATAGGTTTAATTGTCTTTTAATTTGTTTCTGGTTTGTTTAACGATATTTTCAGGAATTCAAAATGATAAGATGATTCGTATATAATGAGGTGGAAAGTGTTTGGAAGAAATCAGTTGTCACCTATTTTCAGTTAGGCTTATTATCCTAGCATTTAGTCTATCCAGCGAGACCAAGGGGAACTACGTTAAAATGAAAGGGTACAGCCGATACTGGTGCCGAGATTTGCACTATGGACATCTCGAATATGAATCAGGCGTGCTACCCACCACAATTCAGCGTTCGGTGAAATGCATCTTAAAGTAATAATATTTTTTCACATATAAGGGGCTAACGTGACGACTAATACTGGGTTCTGGATTTGATGGTTGGATTTGTTGGCATTCTTTGGCATTGCAGTTGACTATAACAGTTTGCAGTCATCTTCAGTCGAACTCTTCTTCCTTGGCCGCTGAGGCCTCTCTTCATTCTGCTTCTCGTTCTGCGACTGACTGCAAAAATAGTCAAAGCCATAGTTACTTCATGACTGGCGTTTCACCGCCAATCAGTTCGTCTTGGCGTCAGACCACTTGAGGCCCACGAAAAGATTTTTTTTTTCCAAAACAACTCTTGCGGTAATAGTCCTTATGGAACATCCTCTCTGACGGGAAGATGGGTCTGTCTCTTATGACTACGCTTGGCCTTTCGTCAAGTGTATATTTCGCACATATAGCATGTTACTGAAAACTCTTCCTTTTGCTTTACTTACAAGCCCTCTGTCAGTACAGGCTTTACAGAGCAGGTCATGCCTAACTTACGTATCTTATACTACAACTGCAGCTTAGTCACTTGAACGGCCGTAAGCTTGACCACCACCAAGTTTAAGCCTCCTATATTTTCTATGTCTGGCTTCACCTTCAAACGAACTTCATTGTCCCCTATAAGACTTCAGCACGATCCACGCACAGAAAACGCACTGAGAAACCAGTATCATAGCAACTTCTCTATTGCTATAAAGGTGCGTTAAGATTGCCGTTGCATAGAGACGCAGTCTTTCCATTGTTGCCTGCTTATTCGTAGCCGCAAGCATGTGTTTAGCGACCCATTGCCTAGCAAAGGATGCACACGTTAGAATATGATTGTATAGAGTGCAAGCATATGACTCAAGGCATGGCTTATTTTAACACGGTAATGAGCATTCGGATTCCCTTAAATTTTGGAAATGTCTTGACTAAGTGAGCATTCGGGTACCCTTAAATTTGGGGAATGTCTCGACACTTACTTCCTGAAAAAAATAATCCGTTCTGTGGTTTAGTTACCCTCGGTGCTGCAACCTTCGTTGGGCCGGCTGAAACAGCCCAGCGGGACAAGGAAGAGTATGGGGCCTTTATGGAATGATACTAGCAGAGAGTGGCCAAAATAATAAGACAGGCAACCGTTCAATTATCACGTTGTCTACCATAAATACCATATTGACTACTGTGGTGCTGAATATGGACCTAAGCGTTGAGAAGCAAGAGTGTTCTTTCCAATTTGAGGTTCTCACAGCGGTGAATAAGAAAGGTTCACTCTTCTGGGATATGAGCCATGTAGTTTGGTGAGATCCCAACGTTTTAAAGGAAGCTACAGCCACGATAATCAGAGTTTTATATTAAATCAAGAGAAATATCAACAACAGGAATTAGCTGGCAAGATTCCTTCTACTATTTTCTTCATTGGCTTAATTTTATATCCTGAAGATGGAGGATGATCCTCCGAAATGTCGGACTCTCTTCGAAATACGCTGCTCTACATTCCAAAGGCTGTAGTCTTCAACATGTGCATTTAGCTTGCTGAATTGTATAATCGTCCTTCTAGATACTAGCCATTCTGTTCTGTGTTTAACATCATATATTTTGGGGGTCGTAGTTAAAGCGCTGTTTGGGCTTTCCACTTGTTTCGATGCATGTCCATGCTTCACTTGCCTGAGCCAAGAGATATTCAACTGCATCATGTCTGGATTTCAATGGTTAGTTACCCTCTCTTTATTGAACACTTCACTTGTTCCCTCTTAGCTGAAGCTCCGCATTAGAAAGGATTTGGGCAAACAAAACCCAGAAGTGTGAAGAACTGGGGTTTTCCTCTAATCTTTCGAGATTGCTTCAGTTGCAATGGGAGTTGCAAGTTTTAGCAAAATGATTATGGATGTCAAGGAAGTTTATGAAACTAATGATGCAAAGTTAAGTCACAGGAAATAAATTTCGTCTAAAAGTATTGGCTACGGCTTCAGTAGTAAATGGAAAATATGACGCTATAGAACTTTAGATATTTCGAAATATTGTATAATTTCTCGTATATGTAGTATACAGAATGGCCCAGGAGGAGAGGCCAATATTCTGGCATTTCACAGTATCAGTCATTCTAAACAAAAATGTTATATGTACATGTGTCCTATTCCGAACGGTTTCCGAGATAGAGCTATTTCACTGTATAGTTCCAAAACTGTTGATAAGAAAGAGATAATACGTACTGTTTCTAATACCGGTATTTACTGTTCAGGTTACAAAGTTGGTACAGTTCACCTAGTATAAAACATTTTCGAAAATTCCACCGTCAACACTCATGCACTTTGCAGCTCGTGTGAGGACATGGCGTGTTGCTCGTCTGTACAGTGAAATAGCTCTATCTCGGAAACCGTTCGGAATAGGACACAAGTACATGTACACTTTTTGCTTAGAATGACAGACAATACGACCTTTCTTCTTGGTACATCCTGTATATGAGAAAGTAATGTGGTCATGAAAATACGAATCTACCCGAGATTTTGAGAGGTTTATAATGTTTCAGTCTCCCCTCTATCCCGATTACGTGTCAGTTGTTTCCAGTACGTCGTCTTTTCTTCTGTCTGTACGTAGTATAACCTATATGGTTGTGAGACGTGGAGGCTCCCACATGTTCTAGATAGTCAGCTCACAGATGGCGGTGAGCTCAACCTTACGCTCCGACCGGTCGCCCTTAATTCCCAGGAATATTCCTGGTGCTCTTATCTGTTTGAGGCTGAGTCCACCCTACGGTCTCAGTGCGGCTGGAAGGATTAGGTCAATTGAGAAAATCCAATGACCTAATCGGGAATCAAACCCTAGACCTTCCGCCTTGTAACACAGTGCTTTTTATGGTACCAACATGGCGGCCCGGGGTAACTGTGACGTTTTTATGTCACATGTTACAGGTGGTAATGACGCCATCCTCGGTGAGCTTGGCCGAGCCACGGCTGTTTTTGCGTCGTGACATAATTATCACTGTTCAGAATCATCAGTGATGCTGAGGAGAATGGTTTTATTTCTCCTCTTGAAATGGCGTCAGATTGGACATAAGTATTCTTCTATAAATATTTGCTTATGAAATCGATTTGCAAGACAAATTTGTTGCTCTCGGTGGCTCGGACACTGTAATACAGGACAGAAATATTGTGATATATTATATTAATGGGAATATTCAAAGCAGAAGTCTTCCACTGGCTCAGAATATGAAGGAAATGTGGCAGCAAAAACGAACTATAAACCTCTTCAAGAACACTCAGCTCTTCAGTTACCCAACAAAGCTTTCAATAACAAGATTATAGCGCCGGATGGTAGGATGTCTGGTTAATGAGAAAGGATTGGAAGGAAGCTGTCCTGGCCTATCGAGGTACTGTACCGTTGTTTATCTGCAGGAGTTGAGGAACATCACGAAAATCCTCATCTAGGGTAGCCGGCCGGTGATCCGCCTGAGATACTAACTGAGTACTTCGAGAATACAAAGCTAGACCGTTAAGTCTAGTCCAACCCCTTCCGTAAAACATATTATTATGGCAAGAATATTTGTTTCTATGGTGCCCGCGATAGCATAGTAGGTTAAGACACAAGCCGGAAGATCGCGGGTTCGATTGCCAATGATGTCATTGACCTAACCCTTCCAACCGCAGCATGGCCCTGGGGTGGACTCAGCCTCTAACAGTACCAGAAATCTTCCTTGGGGTAAAGGTGCGGCCGGCTCGTAAGGCTGACAATCTCACCTCTATCTGTGAGCCGACAGTCTAGAAAATGTGGGAGCCTCGACGTCTCACAGCCCTATGGTCCTCCACAGCCTGTTACAGGGATAGATCTTTCTTTAACTTTAAATTTATTTCTAGAGATCAAACAGTAGACAACCATTAGTAGTAATCATTATTTTAAGTCCCACCGAAATTCTTTATTTTAATTTTTAGTTCATTTGACAGCGCCCTTGGAAACTGAAGCCGTGTAGCGTGAATACATATTGTAACGTGTTTACGTTACTGAATAGGCCGTAGAGATGGTTAATTGGTTTATTTAACAATCTACAAATAACGGCTACAATTAATTATCACAACGTTACGGGTTTCCACAGTTTACAAACCCTACAACAAAATCTCTTAACACTGTCTTCAAGGGTCTTCAAGTATTAATAACGCGGGAGCTATACAAGTCTCCCTGAAATACACACTCCGAGTATAACTGTACTACAGCCCTCACTATGTCTTGAAAGCACACAATAAGTCTTCCGCTCGCTGACTTCTTAGTTATCGCACACTCGCAGGCTGCTATGTTTCAACTGACTGTGAATAGCCTTCGCTGCTCCTTATGTAGCCTCGATCGGACAGTCGTCGCCTGGTGCCTTGTTGCTAGCCACGCTGTCCGGAGTTGTTGACTGCTGCCTAGTAACCGCGATATCCCTCGGTGACGTCACCGCGTTGACTTGCGTTGCCTAGCGACCAGGATGCTAGGACTCGGCTAACATCGGCTCGCTTCGGCTTCGCTCGGCGCATCACGGCTGGCGGAGGGTGGGGGGGGAGGGCCGTCATTCAGAGCTCAACATGTCACAATATATTGGAAGGAATTCGGAAAGATGTTATTTCTAACTGGCCAAGGTGCTCTCATGTCACTCACTTGGAGGGACTGAGGAAAACATAAAGCTATCAGTCAGGGCGGATATTGTCCCAGTCAAGATTCGAACCGGCTACCTGACGAATACAAGATAAAACCGTTGCCGCTTGATTCACGTTCTGGGTGCCGCAGTACCAAAACAACTTCAGACTGACTGCCGTTGCTTCGTATTGTCACGTGTATGTGTGACAAGAGACGGGGTATGGATTGGAGGCCAGATGTATTGACCACTTACAGGTCATGAATACAAATAACACTATTGCTGATTTCCACACTACAAATTACTAATCATTCAAGTCTTCTGTTTTCGCTAGTCTTTACTTGGTAAAATGTCTACACAATGACAATTCCTCTGCGGTGTCTTCACTAGACGTTTCCTGGTAACGAACCTTGGCAACAGAGATGCTTCAGCCCAGTAGGTGGAATATTTTTTCCCTTCATCACAATGTCCAGACTGGATCTGCAGCCCACTTAGCCTTCTGTCCAATGGATTCCAATGGATACAGGGCTGTTTCTCTGGCGGTGAAGTTGACCAGTCACCTCCATCTAGTGCAGAGGTTAATAATGGTTACTTCCACTGCTCCACGTTTACTTTTACCTTTAATTATCTTCTCATTATGCACTGTACATCACTTGCAACTGAGACAATCTCATTAAATAGTGGATATTATGTTAAGTAGCCGGCCGCGCGGTAGGTGGCATGAACTGTCTTCGCTCGCTCGAACACCGAACACTGGGAGCGTGGGTTCGAATCACACTCGAGACATGGATATCTGCGTGCCTTTATTATGTTTATTCTGTTCAATGCGTATGTAGCCACCTTGCGACAGGCTGACCCCCCGTCCAAGGAGTCTTACCGACTGTGTATAACTTAAGAAACTGAAAAAGCGACAAAAGTTGACAAGGTCCGTAGAGTCATAGAGAGATGGATAGATCTGACTAATCAGCTGACTGACTAATTAAACAACCCATCAAATTTATGAAACTAAGTAAACCGAACATAAAAGAAAACAAACTCAGTGGCTTTAGTCCTCAAGCGAACTATACGAACCGAGCGACCGCCGCTTGTCCGTGAAGTTAATGCCAAATTCGGCGGATAGAGGGTGTCGCGCAGTCAGCGCAACGAATCCCCAAGGACGTTAATTTCGGTTTTATAGACCGGAGCCGCTACTTTTCCATTCAAGTAGCTTCTCAATAAGTAAAGAGAACATACCAATATTAAAGCTCTCTTAAAACACAGAATTACTGAGATTTTGGGCTTTTTCCATCGTCCGGTATTCTAGAGAATAGATAACACGACGTTTCGGAAGCTAGATCTGTTTCCGTGCTCAGGTGAGGGGGGAAGACACCTACTCAGTTGGACCCTTTAGAAAGAGCTAATCTCAATCACTGGACAACCCCTCTATTTTCACTACAACTATTTAATCACCTGAGATCCGGCTGTGTAAATCTGACAAGGGTTGTCCAGATTAGATTTTTCTAATGGGCCAGCTGATTAGGTGTCTCCTCTCCACTCACCTGAGTACGGAAACAGAACCAGTTTCTGAAAGTCGTGTTTTCTAATCTCTAGAATACCGGACGATGAAAAAAGTTGAAAAACCCAGTAATTCTGTATCGTCAGAACCCTTTAGGATCTACTTTCTTAACAAATTTACTTAACCAACCAATCTAACTAAATTAAATTAGGTAACTTATCTAAATCTCCAACTAAACAAACTAACAATATTAACCAAAATATAAATTAAGAGAGCAATTATCCGATTCGTTAGTACAGAATCTTTCTGGAGATAATGACGATAAAAGGATAGACCATTATAGTAAGTTCATAATGAAACGAAATTTCAACATTGTCCTCATAAATCCTGTTAGTCTTATCTGCAATATGTCAATTTCTTCCTTTTACTCCTACGTCTTCCCAACTAGCATTTCACTTCACGTTTTCCAATCGAAATACTACATTTCATGCTCGCTACATGTTCTATCCACCCCAACTTTCTTGGCTTATCCATTCCAACAATACTACGTAAAGCTATTTCATTTAATCGCATGCAACTCTGTAGCTGTGTCCGTGTTCTTGGATAGAGCTGTGATTGATTGGAATGCAGCAGACAACCTGGCGAGGTTTTTGATGTCGAACCTCCCACCCCCTGCTGCCAAATCATCCGAACCGCTGCTTTGCCTGACACACTACAAATCAATTATTAATTTGTTGTCAGGGCGGCTCAAAGAGGCAGTGGGGGAGCAGTCACGAAGGTTAGATTTTCTGCCTTTATCTATGCGCTCCCATTTGACGTTCAAACTTCCGTAATCAAATGCACAATTCCTGCATGCTCCCACTCTTAAGGATTTTGTAATTGGTTTTAAAACACGGACTCAAAGCTTCCCTGTAAGCTGTTTTATTGAGAAATTTATATGCCGTCAAGGATTCGTAAGATAAATTAATATGAATTGTAATGATTAAAGGTAAACGTAAAATGTTAAAATTGTACCATTTTGATAGGAGACTAGGTGGGCCTCAGAGCTGGTCTGGATGACGTTGAGAGGAGAAAATTTTTGCCTCTACCAAGGCTCGAATTCCGAGCCCTCTGCCGTCCAGTCCGTTAGCCAGTCGCTAACCCGTCTTCCCGTAATAATTAATGACATATATTAAAATGCATTGCCCCGTTCCTGTACACCGAGGAGTGTAGGAGCAAAACTTTACAAAATTTGAACATCAGAACTGGATAGAGAAAACCTGGGAAGGTTCATTCGTAAGTAGCGGATACCTGCCTCAGCGGCCGCTGTACAGGAGGCTGGGTGGCCACCCCAACACACGTTTTCCGGAATCAGAATCCTAAACGTCCAGAACTAAAGTAATAATTTTACTGACGGACATTTCCCAACTCGTACAAGTTATGTATGCTCGTATGAGTACGTATTTGTGTTGGTTACACCGAAGAAATCTCAGTTGGCAACACTGAATGTTCCTCAGTTTATTTACACTCTCTAGTGCTCGTGTCAATGGATTAGTGATTGGTACAAGGAAGTAATTAAATAATTTTCCTGAGGAGTAAAGCGCGTCCGGCGCGTAAGGCTGACATCCTTACCGCCATATTTGAGCCGACTGTCTAGATAATGTGGGACCTCAACGTCTCACAGCCCTATGGGCCTTCATGGCCTGGTACAGGAATAGCTTTACTTTTTTACTTGGTGAGAGCCCGTGAGAAAGAATCGGGGAATACGAGACTTCTGCGACTGAGAAAGAAGTGAGAACATTGGTGCACGTTTAGCTGGGGCATCTCTGACAAAAATCTGCTACTTCAACATCTTCCCTGTCCAGCACGATCACCACATCTGAACATCAATGATCCACTCTGGTCAGTTCAGGGAACTTGAGTAAGGAACAATTCCCACCTCAAACATCTCTAAAGCAACTTAAAGATGTTCATCAAGAAGAACGGAATAAAATTCCGCTAGAGACAGTTGAGAACTTGTATGAGTTCAGTCCAAAAAGGACTTCCGCTGTACTGAAGGGAAAAGGCGGTCCAACACCATATTAATAAAGAAATGTGTAAAGTGTCGGTAGAGTTTCCATTATTTTATCCAACCCTTGTATATGTATATATAAGTGTACACCGCGTAACAAAAAGCCACGACTTTTTCATCCAGTACCATTTTTATGCTGTTTATTTTTAAATATATACGAGTATATGCAGACGTACCGCAAGTTTTTCCAAACTACTAACCAGTAGGGCGCCCTTCAATCTCAACGCACTTCAACCATCTTCTATTGAAACACGTTTCCCTGAGTCAGTTTCAAACGTCAAGAGCTCTCTCAAACACAGCAAAACATATTTAGCTATTACATGTATGCTTAAATTAAGAACTGTGGAGACACAGAAACAGCCGCTGCTGGCGAACGGCTCTGAAACGACAGTCGTTTCTAGGCAACGGCTGCGAAACACACAACTTAACGACGACTGTTTCTAGTCAGCAAATTCTTAATAAGAATAGACGGCCGCTGCTACGAAATGGCTTGGTAAACACGTTCCTACTGCAACGGTTACACATAATAGAGGAAACAGTGTTGTCTGTGCGGGTCGTCCCGAGGAGTTATAGGGAAGGGAATTGGTTCAACCAAGTCAGTTCTGTACAGGAGTCTGAAGAAAACAGTCAGTGACAGTTAAGAATCAGGCTGTGAAGATAAAACTTTTTATGTGCTGTGGGTACAGTGATATTTGGAGTTTAAAACTTTGTGATTAATTGTAGTTACGAGTTGTGGGTATAAGTGGTCAAGAAATCCAACATCCAATCCAAACCCCGTCTGTAGTCACACATACACGTGCATATACTACTTAAATGTAATTCCCTCTGAGTCAGCTTATAATATCACCACAGAGACGGGACAGCTCAGTCAGTTTAGCGACCAGGCTGATAACTGAATGGCCGAAAAATCCGAGTTCGATTCCAGGCAGTGGCCAGATACTTTTCTCTCCTCCCTGTTGTCCAGACCCGGTGTGGGGCCCATACAAAATCCCACGGAATGGGTAATTTTGGGCTGCTTCTCCGGAATAAAATGTCACAGATGTGAAGCAAAAAATGATGATTACACTAATAAATATGTTGACTTTTTTAATTACATTTTTAGATTAAATCGTCTGTCTATAATAACGGTCCTGTCGGTAGTATAACGCGACATAAAAAATTCATCGAAGTCAGTTCATTTAGATAATGATTCTTTCTTTTAAATAATAGAAGAGAAACACATAACTGAATTGACTGATGAACGTACGGTGAGAATATATTAAAATATTTCCACTTTTGTATGTTTAAATAACCATTGAGGAGCCAGGATAGATCAGTCAGTATAGCAACTAGCTACGGGCTGGACGACCGAGGGATCGGAGTTCGAGTCCCGGTAGGGTCAAAAATTTTATCTTCTCAAAATCGTCCAGACAGGTTCAGGAGTTCCCCCAACCTCCTATCCAATGGGTACTGGTGCTCTTTCCCTTAGAGTAAAGCGGCCGGGGCGTGAAGCTAACCACTCCCCTTTAGCTAGTAAGGAGACCAAGAAAATATGGATCTATAGATACACTCCACCATATGCCTTCATGGCGTAGTGCTTAATTAGTTAAGCACAGAGACCACTTTACATTTAAATAACCATCGAAGCGTTCCGAAAAAACGAAAGATAGATAAAGTCAGAGGGACGAGTCCATAAAAGTGTGGTACAAAGCAGACTCAGTGAATAATCAGAATCGATTCAAAAAGAGAAATAGGTGTGAACAGTGATCGTACATGAGTTATAACACACCACTTCATATCTCTCAGCTCAGCCTCTTTCGTAACCATAGAAACTGTATTGGTTACTATAGCGATCTCCGTACTAAGCTCATTATCACGACTCCTGGGCTGTCGGGCTGAAAGTGTGAGGTGGATGTAGTGGTGACTGGAGCTGGAAGCGAAACTTCCCTCCAGTCGGAGGTCAAACTGTGACACCGCCCCTCCAGCCCGTTTGAATTCCTTAACAAAGCCAAAATTCCCATCTGTCGGAGAGGGGAAATAGGAGGGGTGTAGCAACTGTATCGATAGAGCAGATTTCTGGATTTCGTTGTGGAAACAAACTGAGCTTGCAGACGAATTATTGACAATGGACTTAATGCTTATATCTGGGCAATTGAAACAAATTCGATTAATCTTAACGAATAGTTAGCCACGGGTAATACAGACACGGGATGTCCGCAGAGACATAGAATCAACACTTCTTAAACAAAAATGGTCAGCACAAAATCAAATATTTTTTCTTAAAAGAAAAGGTAAAGCTCTCCCTGTAACAGGCCATGGAGACCCATAGTGTTGTGAGACGTTGAGGCTCCCACATTTTTTAGATAATCGGCTCACAGATGGCGGTGAGGTTGTCAGCCTTACGCGCTGGCCGCCCTTTACCTACTCATTTCCGTCAGAGGCTTAGTCGACCCCAGGACCACAGTGCGGTTGGAAGAATTAGGTCAATTGAAAAATCCAATCACCTCATCGAGAGCCGAACTCGCGACCATCCGGCTTGTAGCATAGTACCTCAACCAACTACGCTACCGTGTGCCTCAATAAATGTAAATGCTTACGATATATTAATATAAATGGGACGCGGAAATAGGCAAAGGACAGACTCGTCCTCTCGTCAGAGAGAGCGCCCCACATCATCAAGGCTGCAACTGTCTGACAGTAATAAAGATCTGGTTTTCAACCCCAGATGGGTGCTTCATTCCAAGACAGACTGGCCGACTGACCGTCGATCGTAATATAACTTTAACTTTAACTTTAACTTTAAGGTTACAGTTGCGAGAATTGAGAAGCTGGTAGCTGAGACCAGTGACATTTCGGGAACCCAGAGGAAGGAGAATGTCCTCCGTTGGAAGCCGCTAGCAAGCAACGGCTAATGAAGGTTGGGAAGACTTTATATGTGCTACAGTTATAGCGATCTCTGAATTGTGTAACTCAGTGAGACTGTCGTAGCTATTTATAGTTATGGGTGTGAGTGTCCAATAAATACGATTACCATATCAAACACCGTCTATAATCACTCAGTCGTGTGACAATATATTGTATTCGAATGCGTTCCGAAAATCTAGACAATATGGTAATCGATGACAAACTCTTTCATGTTATACCATTATTCAAGTATTTAAAATTATTCAGTTATCATCTGTTCCTACTGGAGATAAGTTTTAATGTTTTAATTGTTATATATAAGAATACATAGTTTTTGGTCTTCTAGAGACCTTGTTGTCTCCAGCTACTGTATGGTCAACGGAGAATTTTGTTAACCTTATCTTCAGGGTAGAATTTATGTTATTACCTGAAGATGGAGACAGAAATTTCCACCGAAACGTTAACTGTCAAAGAGATTTTATAATATCGTAACTTAGAAGACTACAAGCCAAATATACTATAGCGTCGAAACCTCATATCTTATATTAATTGAAGATACAAATTTACCTGCTAATGCACACTGATGTGAAACTTCGTCTGCCGCCCTGTGGGAAGAACAGAGATTGGTAGCGTCTGAGAACAACATTCAGTTGCACGAGAGTGAGGAAAATCTGCACAATGAAGAGCTTCGTAATTTGTTCTTTTCACCGAATATTATTACGGTGGTCAAGTCGAAGACAGCGAACAAACCCGTCGCCTACAGAGTGTAAGTTTGAGCTGTATGTCCTGCAAACAGAGGGTCTTCCACAGGGATGGTAGACATCACTTAAGTCTTTCTGCCTCGTGTCTTTCTTCGTGGTTGAATTGCTTCATTTTTTATGTTTAAGTTTATTGTTATCTTTTGTATATTTTATTATTTAATAATAATTTCTCTGTAATTGTTGTAGTTGTTAATCGTATTTGGTTTGTATTCACTGTGGTAGGATGTCCTTATTGTTGTGTTTTGTGTATTGTGTTTTGTTTGAACGTGTTGTCACTTAGTGTAATGTGTGTTACTTGTCTGTTGTNTGATGAACATTTTGAAGTCATTATTTCATTGAGTAAACCAAATATGAACTTCAAGATATCTGAAAAGTCAACTATGTTTATAAAAATGATCGTAACATGTATTTTTCATTGATTATATTAAGGTGAAGGTGAATATGTTCCTGTGCTTAATTAAGCACTATGCCATGAAGACATATGGACGAGTGGAGGTATAGCTGCATCATTCTTTACCTCAGCTCTAGATGGAGGTAAGTTGTTAGCTTCGTGTCCCGGCCGCTTTAACCTGGAGAAATCACCCCCAGGACCCATTGAATATGAGACTGGCTGGGCCTCAGAATCTGTCAGGACGCTGTGGAGGAGATAAGGATCTTGCACTGCTGGTAGTCGAAACCGGACCGTCCAGCCTGTAACACTGGCTATAGCGACTCATCATCTTAAGTTTCGTTATGAAATACAGTAAATCTGAACTCTGCAATGCCAACTAATGTGACGTGAAGCTGGAAAGCTGGAATAGCGGAACCAGAGTAGAAGTCCATTGGTAGCCAACGGTTCGGTAAGCACGTTCTAGCTCCAACGAAGAGACACGGGATAATTTATTGCTAGCCAACAGTGCGATAAGCACGTTTTCCGTGACAACAGCCAGGCAAGAGACATTTCCAAGGATACGCGCTATACTACACGAGGAGCCGAGTATGCACGTTGGACAAATACACTTTGATGTTACACTTTGATATTAGATAGGCACGATCTGCTCTGCAAAGGCTGGACTGAGAGAGGACTTATGTGTGGTGCAAAAGAAAGACTTTTCAATAACACGCTATAAGTGCGATACGTACACTTGACAAAAGGCCAAGCATATTCTTAAGAGACAAACCCACCCTGTAGTCAGAGAGGATGTTACATAAGGGCTATTACCGCAAGAGTTCAGTTGGAGAAATATCTCCTCTTTGGCCTCAAGGGGCCGGACGTCAAGACGAACTGATTGGCGGTAAACCGCCAGTCCTTCGAATTTTACTTTTATTGTACTAAATTTGATTTTTTCAAACAAACCTTGGGTCTTGTTCTCCTTGATGTGTATTTCTAAAGGTCTGCTTGTTTCGCATTAAGGAACACAGGACCCAAAGTCTGTTTGAAGAATCAAAATTAGCCCAACATGCGTACGAAGAAAGCCACAAAATGTGTTGGAAAGAAGCGAAGGTCTTGCAGATGGAACCCAACACCACACACAGGAAATACAAGGGATCCGCCCACATGTCTCTGCTGGACCATCCGATCAGTCAACCCAGTGTGGAGATCACTCCCATCTGGACTCCGTTATCACAATATAAGTCAGAGAACTACAACTCCATTCTGCCTAAATTATATTTGAAATTTGAGATTTTATGTTGGTACCGTACAGGGAACTTGTGTCTTTAGTGATAACTTCCATTCTGTTAGTTCCCTGATTTTAACAATAGCCGTGAAATAGTGCATGGACATAGGTACTAGGCATCATGTGAGTGAAGTATTTTAATGTGTTTAATGTTTGCCATAACTCTCGCAGACGGGTTTTGTTGTGCTTGGCTTATATGTCCTATCTTGTGTTGGTGTTATTGCCCGGAGATAGGGACTAGCTCTATCGATTGGGCCCAACTGAGTAGGTTCTACCTGATGACGCAGACAGAATCCAGTCTCCGAAATGTTGTGTTTTAAATAAAAAACAGGACAATGAATATTGTCCAGTAGCGCAATAATTTTATTAACATACCCTCGTCACAAATTTTAAAACTTACTTATGTGTTCGGTTTGTTGGTCTGAGTTGTTGCATTTATTTTAACTCTTTTTCTATCTTACTTTCAGGTCTGTGTATACATTATCACAGTTTGCATTGTACATTTTCTTCTTATTTCTCTTTGATCTCCAGTATACTCGTATATCACTCTAGTTACACTAAAAAACTGTGGTCGTGAGTCTCAAGGGTCTTGGCGCCAAGACGAACTGATTGGCGGTAAACCGTCCGTCGTAATGTAACTCTGACTGACTGACATGGTTGTCCAGTGATTCAGATTAGAACTTTCTAACGGACCCAACAGAGTAGGCATCTCCCCCCCTCACCTGAGGACAGAAATAGATCCACTGATTGAGGCTAGCTCTTTCTAAGGGACCCAATAGAGTAGGAATCTCCCCCTCACCTGAGGACAGAAACAAATCCACTGATTGAGGTTAGCTCTTTCTAAGGGACCCAACAGAGTAGGTGTCTCCCCCTCACCTGAGGACAGAAACAGATCCACTGATTGAGGTTAGCTCTTTCTAAGGGACCCAACAGAGTAGGTGTCTCCGCCCTCACCTGAAGACGGAAACAGATCCAGTGATTGAGGTTAGCTCTTTCTAAGGGACCAAACAGAGTAGGCGTCTCCCCCCTCATCTGGTGACGAGAAAGTCGCCAGGTTCCGGAACGCTGTGTTCTTTAGAATAAAAGATGATGGACAGAGACCAGAAACCCAGTAATCCCGAGTATCCTTAACACTGCCATATCTTGTTGCTTGGTAACCGGTATAATGTGAAACAGGTAATCGCAGACTAATTCTTCCGCGGTATTTTTCCGCACATACGGGTAATGAATGCGAATTCTTTGGCTGCAAGGACAACTATTGGAAGCACTACTTCTCCCACGCCGTGGCGAAATGAAGCCTTGCACGATAGGGAACCTTAAGTGCCCTTCCTTTCTTCTCGCAGACATTAAAAATTATGGGGTTTTTTTTGTCCTTATGCAAGCTAAGCTTAAATATTGCAGAATTTATTTCTGAAAACTACAAAATTAATTTCAAATAACGGGTAAGGTCAGCCAGCAGAGTATACTTGCTTCACTACATCGGCATGCGCCATGTCTCTCTGTCCTCATGTAATAATTCTAAACGGATTTTTATTTCATTTTGTAATTGGACAGTTTTACTAAAATTTGTCTGTGCATTCTACGAGTACTTTGGAGTCGGCACAGCGACTGGCTACGGGCTGGACGACCGAGCGGTCCCGGTAAGGTCAGGAACTTTCCCTTCTCCAAGTCGTCAAGGCCGGCTCTGGGATTTACCCAGCCTCCCATATAATAGGTATCAGGGATAAGCGGCCTCCGTAGTCTAGAGGTAACGTTCCCACTTCATGACTCGTGGTACGCGGGTTCAAACCCGGCGGATGTCGTGGAATTTTTAAGGGCGGAAAAATTCAGGGAACAAGTCCTCCGGGAGGGACTTTAAGCCGTGGGTTCCGTGTCGTAGCTTTACGGCACGTAAAAGAACCTCATAACTCCAAAGGAGGTCACTGAGCAAAATTCAAGGACGTTTCCAGCCCAAAAGTAGTCTCTAACGCCTTTGATAGATGGGGGAAGCATTATAGATACTCCCAAGCCAGTAGAGGCCAAACTAGCTGGCTCGGTCGGGACTGATGGTACGCACCAATATCGGTAGGGTATAGAGACCGGTAGAACATCATAGAGAGAAGCACAATGGACCAATACTGGTCTAAGTGCATGGGGAAACCCACCCTCTCCAATAACTAACCAACTAATGGGTATCAGGGACTCTTTCGTGAGAGTAAAGTGGCCGGGGCGTGAAACTGACCACTCACTTCCAACTAGTGCCAAAATCCAGAAAATATGTATGTATAAATCCACTCACACATACGTCCTAACGGCAGAGTGCTTAATTAGTTAAGCACAGGTACAACTTTACCTTTTACATTCTACTTTTGGGGATGATACATGGAGACCTGCATATCTGCTGGCATCATCAATATAACTCGCTAAATACTGTCACGATTTAGGGGTGAATTATAAAACGGATTCTGGATTGGATGATTAGATTTATTGAGCTTTACGTATTCACACAACTCGGGACTACAGGCAATACAGCGCTGTCGCTATTCTATACACCTTGCAGTTCACCGTTACACACGCACTAGGATGCTCAATGTTCATTAGTAGTATCCTGGCAAAGGATTTAACCACCTCACTGTACCTTCGAATCACACGTGAAGCTCTCTTTTCACATTCTAACTCATTTCTTGCCATTATTCTGCAACTGCCAAATCAGTTCAATTCCTTTGTTCCCAAGCTCATATCCTGGCAGGCTGGCATCTCGATACTCAACTCTTCACTTCCGACTCGACTATTTCTCTCTATTCCGTCGCGTCTTCGAACTGAGTCTTTGATAAGCCCTCGGCATGGACAACACAGAAAACACAGCCTCTATTGTTGAAGAGGCATGTTTATCACGCTGTTGCCCAGCAATTCACGTTCTGTTGTACCTGTGTCTCGCGTTGGCTCTCGCGGGGAGTCGCTGCCTAGCAATGGCTATACACGTCACAATAAGTAATGGAAAAAAAAAAACTTTTCCATAAAAGTGTTGTGGAGCGAAATAAAAGAAATATTTTATGTTCAACACATTTCTTCATTAAGTATTGCTGTTTTCGAGGTAATTAAACAAAATGAATTTATCATGCTCCGTCATCTCGTAACTCGAAACCGTTGAACTCAGGAGGACATAGATCTGACTTGCTTGTGAGTCTCATATGATCTACACTGTTTATAAAAGAGCATAAAAATTTACAATCACTGACTGAAACCAGCGAAAATTTGTACACATATTTCCTCCTTTACATTTTCCCTATAGCTCGTGAGGCTAATGCTTTACAACGTGAAGCTCGTCATTTCGAAATACAGAACTTCCTTGTTCGTTATTCACCTCTCTGTCGAAAACGGATGTGATGCTGATAGTAGGTTGATCACACTCCTCGGCAGCAACAGACACTGATAAGTCAAACATTCCTTCGAACTCTGCCGGCTGGGGCCTTTCAGTGGCGGCCAGTGTCTGCGGTATATAATTTGAATATACTCGTTTTAAAATTCCTGAGAATATTCTCTCGATCCGCTGATGACCCGTACCTTGTCGGTATATCTCGAAAGGGTGAGAAAGAAGGAAACAAAATAACAATCAAACACATTGTCCGTTATAACCAAGTGAAGGCGTATTCACGGAAGTACATCTTAGGGTACACGCAATATACATAATGTGAATGCGCAAAAGTATGTATATTGGCGTTCTTTGTATTTTAAATACTTTCCTATTATTATTATTATTATTATTATTATTATTATTATTATTATT
>NW_019736406.1:324892-380615 GCF_002891405.2 Cryptotermes secundus
ATTATTGAAGGGGGTGGGTTTCCCCATGCGCCGCGACCAGTTTGATCTATTGTGCGTCCCCCTATAATCTTCTACCAGCCTCTATACCCTACCGGTATTGGTGCTTACCATCAGTCCCTACTCAGCCAGCGAGGTCGGCCTCTACTGGCTACTGCTTCCCCCATCTACCAGAGGCGTTAGAGACTACTGTTGGGCGGGAAATGCCCTTAATTTAGCTCAGTGGCATCCTTTGGAGACATGAGGTTCTTTTACGTGCCGTAAAGCTACGACACGAGACCAACGGCTTAAAGTCCCTCCCGGAGGACTTGTTCCCTGAATTTTTCCGCCCTTAAAAATTCCACGACCTCCGCTGGGTTTGAACCGGCGTACCTTGAGTCATGAGGTGGGAACATTACCCCTAGACTACGGAGGCTGCTAAATACTTTCCTAACTACAATGCTTTCCTAGTGCCTCAATATATCTAAAAATTCAAAACTTCACCTTGTGTAATTTAATATAAAGCAACGCTGATAAGTGCACAGAACACAATAAACTGAAGAAAAAGAAAACGAAAAAATTAATTTCACTGAAATATGTGGTTTTCATATAAGGTTCTTTAAACCAGACGCCTTGCTAGATCTTATCCATTACATCCGAAATTGGTGATAATCTTATCTGTTATAACGAATGCTATCTTTATTTAATCACTAAAACAATATAATAATCGGTATAAATTTGCAGCTATCCAGGTCACCAGGCCCTGAAAACGTACAATAAAAATCATGAACAAAATATCAAGTGAAGAGATACTGTGTTTCAGATAATTTAGAACGGTTGACACTGCTCAATTGTATTGTTACACACCGGCATCAGCAACACGCAGACTTACATTCAGTTGTTCCTTTGTTTACTGCATATTCTCAGAACGTATTAAGATTTTAAGAACGGTGTAAAAGACGAGATGAAACGATCCAGAAGCAAATGTTACGTCACGTCTGAAAGTAGAGAGACGTTTAAGCAAGATATGTCAAAGACTGTAGCCAATAAGACGCATTAAGAGAATGTTACAAACAGGGAAGCAACTGCCTTTACTTGTGCTCATAATCTTGCTTCACTCACTTCCTTCACGCTCCCGAGACCACCCCACAATTCTGTGCGGTGTGTCCCTAAGGGTTTGTGTGCTTCCAGAACACAACTGCTTTTGGTAGGAGCAGGAACAAGTCAGGTCAAAAGTTAGAAGCCAGGCTCATGCTGTGCTGCTGGGAACTCCTACAGAATGCACTGCCGACTACCTAATGTCATGTACTCCAGGTAGTTTTTCGATCAGAGTGGCCGCGCCACCTGTATCAGATCTACGAAGTCATCTCTAGCTTTCCAATTTCCTGATTGAAATTCTTTGGGCGTGTTGCATTTTTTCTCTGTATGTTATATGTCTGTTCCATCTCATTCTTTTTTATTTGGTGACAAACATAGATGATATTTAGTGAAAAAAAAGGTAAGTAAAGTAAAGCTATCCCTGTAGCAGGCCGTGAAGGTCCATAGGTTTGTGAGACGTTGAGGATCCCACATCAACTAGAAAATCGGCTCAAAGACGGCGGTAAGGTTCTCAGCCTTACGCCCCGGCCGCGACTTACTCCCCAGGAAAAGTATTTAATTAATTCCTGGTACTCATTTCTGTTAGAGGCTGAGTCGACCCCAGGGCCTAGTGCGGGTGGAAGGATTAGGTCAACTGAAAAAGATCCAGTGATCTCATCAGGACTTGAACCCGCTACCTTCTGGCTTGTAGCATAGCTCCTCAACCACTACGCTACCGCGTGCCCCCTGACATTTAGTAAAAGGTACTACTAATAAAAATTCCCATTAAAGAATATATCACAGTTCAGCCATTAACATAAAATTGATGAAGTTTCCATGCTGTGGTCATACGGTCCCATTATCCATTTTCCATATATCAGAGGATTCAGTTATGCATTAAAATAGAAGAAAACAAGGACGAAATGAACTATTTTGTTGCATTATTTTACAATTACAATGTTGATATTCTCTTTCGAAACTTATGAAACAGGAGCTGAAGCTGGGATGGTATATTTGTATAAATCTTATTTCTGATGTGCCCTCACAAGAAGACAACTACTAGCTAACACAGCGTATTCCGAAAAGGAAAATGTTTTAACTCCACAAAATGTACGTAATTTCTAATCGAGTGAAGGGACAGCATGTGTCTCTTTAAATGGGCTACGGTCTCTTCCAGTCCCATTGTAGTTCACCGAACTTGAACACATTCTCATTTCAGTCAATGGCAGAGGTAGGTTGAGGCACTATGCTACAAGCCGGGAGATCGCGAGTTCGATTCCTGTTGAGGTCATTGGATTTTTCAATTGACGTAATCTTTCCAGCCGCAATATGATCCTGCGGTCGACACAGCCTCTAACAGAAATGAGTATCAGGAATCTTCTTTGGGGTGGGGGGGGGCGTAAAGGCGCGGCCAGCTGGCGGGTAAGGCTGTCAACTTCACTGCCGTCTGTGAGCCTATTGTCTAGAAAATGTGGGAACATCGATGTCTCACAATCCTATGGCCCTCCACGGCCTCTTAGGGGTATAGCTTTATTTTTTACCTTTACGCTTTATGTAACTATAAGTTTACATCTTGTGATAAGTAGTCTCGCATATTAAGGGAAGACTACAGAACGAGGCTGTCTCAGAACTGCACAGTGAGGAACTTCAAAGTTGTTTTCCACCAAATATATTAAGGAGAATAATATGTACAGTGCATACAGAATGAGAGAGGTGAGAAATCTGCAAAAAAGATCTGTAAACCTGGACACAAACTACAGCTTTTAATCTCCATAAGTAGATTACAAAACTTTCTGGGGAGAAGTAATGACCTCCTTTCACCACATATTCGCTGTTTCATACGTTAGGGCCTGCATACAAAATGCCACGTCTGTAATTTCTTCTATTGTCGCTTGTGTATTCGTTATTATTTGCCAGGCCGTTGCCTAGAAACGGCCGTCTCTTCTGGTTCCACTCTTGATAGGCAGGACAGAAACACATACTACAGTAAAATGATCACAAAAGCCACGTTTATTTTTGCAAAATAAGGAAAGCAGACAAATAATTAATATATATAATATAAATAAATGTGATGTTAGGGTTTGAAAGGGTTTCATATTAGGGAGTACTGTGGCCCATAAATTAGCCATCTTGCTCTAAAACGTGTGGATAATTCCTTGATTAGTTGAACGAATACTAATTCTTCAATAATGACTCTACGCCATAGAGTTAGTTACCTTATTCAACGTCGTTAAATGGTTAAGATATGAAGTAAATAAGGCATGTCAGTTCTGCGTTCCATAAATCCTGCAGCTTTGTTAACAATTCTCCGCGTGCCAGTTACGTCATGCTTTTTGTGTGGGAGTTGGGGGGGGGGATGAGACAAAGAAGGAGAGTTTTGTCGAGCGGAAGTAACAGGTTGCAGTGTAGCGAATCAATCCTCAGCGCTGTTACCACGGGAATCAACACATATTGCAGCTCTGGATTCCACGCGCTACGTCGCCCCTTAACAATACATCGCTGCCGTCGCTATGTGGATTATCCACCACTCCTCTGAAATCTTGCACACGGCACGCCGTCCATATTGCACACGGCTCCACGGCCCACGCTACTGAGAGAAGGAAGAGGGACGCGAAGTAGTGAAACATACGTTAAAATATCATAAAAACCAAACCTATCGAACAAAGTCCTTTTTGAAAAGCTATTAGTCACTCATTACGTAATGAAGAGCTTCATCACTTTTACTCTTCACCAAGTATAATTAGAATGATCAGGTCAAGGATGGTGAGGTGGGCAGGGCATGTAGCACGAAGAATGCATATACATGTAGAATATTTGTGGAAAGCCAGAAGGAAGAGACTACTATGAAGACCAAGACCTAGGTGTGTGGACAATATTAAAATGGATCTTAGGGAGATAGAATGTGATGGACTGGATCGATCTGGCTCAGGATAGGAACAAGTGGAGGACTCTTGTGAACACGGTAATGAACCTTTGGGTTCCGTAAAATGCTGGGAACTTCTTGAGTGGCTGCACAACTGGCGGCTTTTCAAGAAGAGCTCAGCTCCATGAGTGAGATGAGTGAGTGATTAGTCGCTCAGCTGCTCAAAAGATTACTCGCCTATTACGGGAAATGAAAACACGATATTGTATTCACAAAATCCGCCACCAGTCCCTAACGTGAGCCAGATTAATCGAGTCAGATCTTTTCATCCTATATATTTAAGATCAGTTTTAATATTAATAAGATCTAAAAGTTTATGACGATAATACTGTAACGTGTTTTGCTACTGATGACGCCGTTCGGCTTGTTAGTTGGTTTATTTAACAACCTACAAATCGTAACTACATTAAATTATAACACAGTTGCGGGTTTACCCAATTTATAAACCTTACACAATAATCTAGTCACTCTGTCTTCAGTAGTCTTCACGTATTTATAACGTGGGAGCTATACAAGTCTCTCTTAATTACACACTCCCAATATAACTGTACTACAGAACACACAGAGTCTTTAAGTCACACAATAAGTCTTCACTGGCTGACTTCTCAGTTATCGGGCACTATCACAGATTATCAGATCAAATCCTCTGACCACGCCTTCGGGTCTTCTTCCCGCGACTGCTGCTATATTTCAACTGTCTACGGCGGCTGCTGCATTTAACTGACTCCTTAGGCAGTGCAGTTCTGTTATAAACCCTCAGCCAGACAATATAAAACGCCTCGCTTCCCTGTTGCCTAGTCGCCGTGTTTACAGGTGTTGTCGCCTGTTACGTCACAGTGGGAAGCGCTGCCATGTCACAGCGAGAAAGGGGGCGGAGTGTTGACTGGCCTGTTACCGTAGTAACGGCAACGCTGTTACGCCACCGCTGGCGGGGGAGGGGCGTCCTGCATAGCGCAAATACGTCACAATACATTAGTACAAATATTATGTTTCTGTATATTATCTATCGTCCTGTTTTTATCTAAAACACCGTCCCTAACTCTGAAGTTAGGTGCTAGCTGTATCGATTGGGTCCAACTGAATACGTTTTACCTGAAGACGGAGATAAAATTCTGTCTCCGAAACTTTGTATTTTGAAACATGAGGAGGACGGCGTTGTAGATAAAAACAGGACGATGGATAATAAAGAGAAACATAATATCTGTACCAATTTTAATGTTTTCACCTCCATCTAGTGCCGAGGTCAAGAATCGTGGAGCCATAATTCTACTCCTCCATATGTCTTCATGGCATATTGATTAATTAAGTAGCAAGGTAAATTTACTTTTACTTCCAAAATAATCTCTAGAACTCTTATTTCCGACGAAAATATTGTATGTATTTCTCATTATTCCCATGCATGCTACATGTCACAGTCTACCATTCTCCTTGATTTTATTACCATAATCCTATTTTCTTAAAGAGAATAAGTTATGAAGTTCCTTAATACGAAAGAAAATTGTAATCTTCACGATTTTAAATAAGAGACTATAAGAAAGTTCTAAGCGGAAGAAGAAACAGAATTCCCGGAAGCTTTACTCTTCTTTACTTCGTCCCTGTAATTTCATTTGTTTCCTGTCATTCCCAAACGTTCGAATTATGCTAAATTTTCGAAGCATCTGTTAGCTATCTGTGTATGGCTCCTACTGTATGCCAGTCTAAATATGTACTATATTTTATAAAGAATTATATATCACCGGAAATGGTAAAAGAATGTAAAGCTATCCCTCTAACAGGCTGTGAGGGCTCATAGGGTTCTGAGACGTAAAGGTTCCCACATTTTCCCCAGAAAATCGGTTCGCAGATGGCGCTGAAGTTAGCTTTGCGTGCTGGTACCTGCAGTTAAAGTAGAATTTATCTTCTGTCCAACACCATAGAAGCCCGGTACTGTATACTTACCAGCACAAATTACGTACGTTGTGGTGTAAGGTAAAAGTAAAGGTACCCCTGTAACAGGCCGTGAAGACCCATAGAGTTGTGAGACGTCTAGGCTCCTACATTTTCTAGAAAATCGGCTCACAGATGGCGGTAAGGTGGTGGTGGCGGTGGCGGCGGCGGCGGCGGTGGTGGTTGTAGTAGTAGTAAAAAAAAGTAAGTAAAGCTATCCCTGTAAGAGACCGCGAAGGCCCATAAGGTTATGAGACGTTGAGGGTCCCTCATTATCTAATTCTAGACAATCGGCTCTAAGATGGCGGTAAGGTTGTCAGCCTTACGCGCCGATCGTGCTTTACTCCCCAGGAAAATTATTTAATTAATTCGTGGTAATCATTTCTGTTAGAGGCTGAGTGAACCCCAGGTCCATAGTGCAGCTGGAAGGATTAAGTCAATTGAAAAAAATCCAACAACCTCATCGGGACTTGAGCCCGCGACCTTCCGGCTTGTAGCATTGGTATAGCATTATTTTCTTTTTGGTATAACTTGGTTCTTAAGTATAAATATTATATAACTTAAATTTTCCGGACAAAAACCCTAATTTTGCGTCTTCATCGTGCTTGCAGTTGTGAACTGATAAACAACACATGGCAACGGAGCAAAACTGTAAGGTTTAATGCAGGAAGCTTCTGCACTTACTAAATTTTTCTCAAAATGATGATGTGATTATCATGCAAATGACGAAAACACCAATTAAATTCTCTGATGGGTCATTCCATGTGAAGTCATCCACAGGTCGCTCGAACATTTAAAGAAAATTATATTTTGTACACTTATTTCTACATGTTTTCATACTTCAAAAATATTTTTAAAAAATTAATCCGCTTGGTTCTACCGATACAGCCGTTCTTATAACGCGAAGAAACTCGTTTTCGGCTGAAATGGAGGTTTGCGTTATCTTCTATATCTCGATAACTATTGATGCTAGAGACTCCAATAAAAACCCTATTTATTCCTTATGATATGGATTACAATTCATAAGATTACGAGTTTTTACTCAACTCACTTCCTCTGGGTCTGATTATGCTTGAAACTATCTATCGGTTTTGGAAAAAAAAAGAGATATTTTTGACCTTCTAAAACCTATTTGGATGACGTCACATGGAATGACCCTGATGAAAAATTTTACAGCTACAGGGGCCAGTTCCAGAGGAAGCGCAATCAAACAAGTGAATAGCAAAACAAAACACAAAAATGCAGGAAGAATACATCAAAAAAACTTTCACGTCCGAGGTCATTTGTGGCATTTCGTAACCAGCTTATTTGTCAAGGTATATTCTGGTAGATACACATAAATGTAACTTCAGAGTAGTGCTGAATGTAACTACCAATTAAGTAATTTAACCAAGAGATTAATATTTAATTAATTACTGTCATTATACACCTACGTGACTAAAAGATCATTTTCCTGCTGAGGTTCAGTGCTAATATGAACATTTTAGAAGGGAATAATAATTCAATAATTTGTTATTTATGTGCAAAGTCAACAGCTACAAGGCCACTTGGAGAAACAGCACAGTTTTGATACTGGTAATTACATTTCAGAGGAATATGAGTGTGAAGATAAATTCAGTCTCGGAAATAACCCAGTGTGAAAACTTCTGGCATGACCTCAATTGCTACCACTAATAATGAAAATGATATTATTCTAAATATATTTTGAAAACAGCAAATGAAAATAAATGTAAACTGTGCCAGAAATTTGATGAGACAGTACAATAATTAGAGGGAGAGTCAGTAAAGAGATCACAAATGAATATAAAACGTAAAACATGTGATATTCGAACTCGAAAAAATCATTTATTGCTCGACATACCCTCCACCAACATGGTACACTTGTCCCACCACTTTACCAGTGCGCTGAAACCCGCAGTATAGAAGTCTTTTGACTGTTGCTTCAGCCACTTCAACTCCGTTTCAACCTCTTCGTCATCAGCGATATATTTGCACATCAAGTTGTGCTTTTAGGGAGCCAAATAGATGGAAGTCCCTCTTCCTACCGTAAACAGTATCATTTCTTTACGAGTATCCTGTGCATTCAGTACTTTTGCCCACAGAACAAAAAGCACAACAGAATGCTACTCTTCGGTAATAACAGCTCAAGCACGGTGGATATTTTCACTACCGAAACCAGCCTCAGAACATATGCATATGCGTCTGCTACCTAGACTGTCATGAAGCTGAACTGTGCTGTTACCTAGTGACACACACAGGAAACTTATTACGTCCATTACAACTGTTTTACTTCCATTTGTGACCTGTTTACTGACTCTCCCTCGTGCAAGTGCAGTTTTCAGCTTTGGCTGCCTAGGAGCACGCAGAAATCGAGACATATTTCAGTATCTGCAAACAAACTGGAGTCGAAAGAAAAAGTAAAGGAATTATATATTAAAACGAGTCGTATCAAGTCAGGATAATTAGAAGTTATATTCTGGGGAGAAATATAGTATGTAACAAGAGAAGGTGAAAAATACAGAAATCAAAATACTGCTGGCAGCAATCACAGCGCATGCGAAGGGCAAAAGTAAAGTTACTGCCAATGGTGATAGGGGCGACTGGAAACAAATGAAGTCAACTCAGAAGAGCGTAGTAGAAGTTACTGGTAAGCATTGCAGGGCAGAGTTGCTAATGAAGGTCGTGTGTGATGTCCCAACTTCGTCAGATGCCGTTACCTGAGAAATACCATGCACACGTACGTATGTTCTAACGGTTACGGAGCAACGGCTCTACTTGTTAACCTAGCAGGGTAGTAGTGGAGGAAGAACAGGTGATGAGTGGGAAGGAGGATTGTGCAAGATAAAGTGACGACGGTGTCGCGATGCGGGACGTCTTCGTTCCGCACGACGATAATCTGATTTATTGTAACACTGCAGCGTCTCCGTTTCACTCCGTCCGTTCCTCCCTCGAAGCCGCTTCACATAGCGACGTCATTGCACCCTGTTACAGTTTGTACTGTATGACACTGGGAGCCGGGATAGCTCAGTCGGTATAGCGACTAGCTACGGGTTGGACGACCGAGAGGTCGGAATTCGAGTCCATTAGGATCAAGAATTTTCATTTCTCCACGTTGTCCAGACCGGCTCTGGGGTCCACCCAGCCTCGTATCCAATGGGTACCGGGGGCTCTTTCCCCTGGTCCAAAGAAGCAGGTTTGTGAAACTGACCACCCACCTCCAACTAATTCCGAGGTTAAGAAAACGTGGATCTGTACATCCACTTCCCCATACGCCTTCATGGCGTAGTGCTTACTTACTTGAGCACAGGAACGACTTTATCTTTTTTACCTTTTTGACTTTGATCTCCTATACATAATTTAACAGTAATAAGGTCAGCAGTGTTGAAAGAAAAACATACGAACAGACCGACATGCATTATCACGTTAAACGTTAATTTCATACATTCCGTACACAGGACACACGCAATGATATTGTCATGTATTTATGGGTGTGACTATAGACGATGTGTGTGTGATTGGGTATTGGATTTATTGACCACTTGTACACACCACTCGGGACTACGCGTAATTACAGCCTTATCACTAATCTCCACGCTTTACAATTCACTCAGCACACGCTAAGCATTTTCTAGGCTGCTGTGTCTTCACAAGACGTTCCCTGGCAACGGCATCTAACAGTGGAGATTCTTCAGGTTATCCGTGTGAAGGCGGGTTCAAATACCTCCACCGTAACCATGCGAGTCGTAGGAGGCAACGAAAAGGGAAGCCTCCAATTTGAAACAGGATGCGTCAATGAATCGGGCGATTTTAAGATGTTTATGAACAGTAATCTATTGCATTTATTTCGTTTTAACATATGAATACAGTGTAAGCATAAAAGCATTTGTTTTTTCTCAATTAACTCACTGAGAACAGAAGTCTATTTCCCAAAAATAACATCCGACAGATGACCACCCTTCCGCTGTAGGCACTCGGTAAGTCTCTTCCTAAAGTCACTCATTACTCTTTGCAGCATCTCTACGGCAATTCGTTCAACTTCTTCCTGAATTCGATGTTTCAACTCCTGAACTGTGTGGGGTGCTGGAGCTTTGAAATCTTGGGATTTCAGATACCCCCAGAGAAAAAAATCACATGTGGAAAAATCAGCTGACCTGGCTGGCCATATGGTGTTTCCATATCTGGAGATAACATGGTTAGGAAACAGGTTATTTACAGCTGCCATGGAAATTCTTGCGGTGTGGCACGTAGCCCCATCTTGCTGGAAAAACTTTTCTTCCTTGACTGGAAGACGAGCAAGTGCAGGCGCTAAGAAGCTCTCCAACACGTGAACGTAACGTGGTCCAGTCACAGTTACAGCTTTTCCCACTCATCTTCATAGAAGTATGGGCCAATAATTCCAAACGAAATATCGCGCACCGTACTGTGACTTCGGAACTGTGAAGTGGTCTCTCATAAATTTCTTTGGGGTTTGTGGCTGACCAATAGTGGAAATTTTGTTTGTTAACAAAACCCGATAAATGGAAATGAGCTTCATCGCTCATCAGTAAGTTGTTAACGATATCTTGGTTTTGATTAATTAATTGCAAAAAAGTCTGGCAGAAATCATCTTTGTTTTCATAGCCGTGTTCTTGTAGTGCATGAGTAATTTGAATTTTATAGGGGTAGAAGTGGAGATCTTTGTGCAAAATCCGCCGAACGCTGGCTTCGGACAGCCCGACTGATGTAGCGTGGCGAAGCGCAGACCGGCGTGGACTTCGCTCAATGTCTTCTCTCACTGCCGCTACATTCTTGGGTGTACGTGCTGTTCTTATGCTACCGTCTTTATTCTTTAGTGTAGAACCAGTAGCCTCAAAGTTTTGAACCCAGGTCTTGATGCATGAGCAGATGGAACAGCACGATTGCGATGAATACCAAACTCTTCGAAATTCACGCTGAGCAATGACGAAACTGTCACCGTTTTTGTAAAATGCTTTCACAGCAAAAGCACCTTGTGCAGTCCATAACTCCATTGCAACTAAAACGCTTTGAAGTAGGGTGCTGGGTGGCAGTAGTGGCATCCTCCCCACTCCAACCAATCCAGGAAAAAACACCGCTCCCAAATCGCCCGATTCATTAATGCACTCTGTATATGGTCTCAAGTACCAAGGGACTCGGACCCGAGAAAGACTGCACTGGTAAGGACCAGCAGCATATACACAAAACAGACCTGTCCTCTCGTCAGAGAGGGCACCTACAAAAGAACAAGACTGTAACTGTCAAACAGTATTACAGCTCTGGTCGCAAGGCCCAGATGGGTGCTTTGTGCTTTATGTCGGTCGTAAAATGAGACTCAGACTCAGTGGACAGTGGAGTTCTAGCAGTCCCCGAGCAGATCAGCAGACACTTCACCGAGACTAACGATGCAAGATGAATTGTGGCAGTGAAGAAGAAACGTCTAGAGGACGCTATAGGTGATAATAATTGTACTTGCGACTGCAAAAGAGTGTGTCCAATAAATATTCGCTCAAATACGGAAACCCACGCGAATTGTTGTCGCGTTACCTAGGCAACAAGCATATTTTTATGCATTCTAACGACGCTGGAAGCAACTCATTATATGCAGCATCGAATGATTCGATTATAATGAATATTGAATTGGAAAGAATGTGGAATGAAGTGGTCGGGACCTAATTTAGGGTACTATCTCGGCACTTACCTGGTATAGTTGTGTCCGAGATTCGAACCGGATATATCCCGAGTACAAGTCAGAAGCGATATCTCTTGTGGGAACTTTCTCAGCGAGACAGATACGAACATGTTACCCGACTCTTTGTGAACGCAGCTTGGCTGTGCAGAACCGCCCGGAATCTCTTCGTGGGGAGGAGGGGAACAACAAAGAAGCGGGGCTTGAAGGGTGGGACCAAAGCGGCAGAGATGCGAGGAGTAAANTTCATCTTTCGAAGCCTTATTGCTATTAGGTATTTGGACGCTTCGCGGATATTAGCAATAAGGGAACGAAAATTATGTTCTTTGTTGTCTCCGTGACGCCGTATAGGACGTCGTGTTATGTTACTGAGAGGAGTCTGTAAAGGTTTTCGGCTGGCCTATAAATAAGGTTTCTGTGTTACACACTGGGTTAGAATCCATACCATGATCAAGAATATTTCTAACTATGTGAACTTGAGACCTTCCTGAAAAACTAGTAGTTGCTTATCTAGTGTCTAAATTCCTTGTCCTTTATGGAACCCGAAGGTACATTCCCATGTGGGATTTGAGGTGCTCACAGCGGTGGTTATGAAGAGTACTGACTTCTGGGATATGACGCCGTGTAATTGATAGAAAGTCAACCGACGTTTCGGAGGTATATATGGACTCCATTTTCAGGATCGAATAAGCAGAACAAGATACCAATTTTCGATTATTTGCTCAGATAGATGTCATGGGAACCCCTGAAAGATCACAGGAAGTCTCCACCACACGACAGGAGATCTGGGTTCTCCGCGGGACCACGTAGGTCCGTGCACATTGCCCTAGTCAGGGCACAGATGCCCTCTCCGGAGACCCACCAGTCCTGACCCTGTTCAGCAACTCACATTTGACACGTCGGTTCCCTGCCGAACGTACCATTACACTTTCCCCTGTCTTTTTCCTAGATCTGCAAAACCGCCCATTTTCAAGGCCTCATAAATTCCTGTTCGTGTCTCCTATTCGTTCGCTCGGCGGTCGTATCACTCCGCACTAAGTAGTTGCTTGGTTACAAGTCACAACAGTGGCTATTCCTCTGCAATGTTTCCACTAGACGTTTCCTGGAAACGAATCTTCAGCTTCCGTTGTGCGCTGCTTAACACTACACAGCTGAACATTCAACTCAACTACTAAACTCCAAATTATTGTTCGCCTCTCGTTATACAGACTCGGGTCGCACCTCGCAGAAAACACGTGCCACGTATACATATTCATTGGCCGGTTACCTAACACTGGGCATGGCGCGGACCACATAGAAAACATTTCTTCCAACTCTTTTCTCTTGTCGAGTGCGCGTATTTCGGACGTTGCCTGGAATTAGGTCTACATGTCACAGTACGAAACACAGAAATTCCCATTGTACAAGTTTGTTCGATTTATTAAAATAATATTAAGTGCATCAGTAAAAGCATTTCAACTGAGACAAAATTCTACAGAAAAATCTTACTCTAATCAGAATTGAAAGTTACGGTGTTCACGACTTCTGCTTATAGGTCAGAAGATGAACTATTGTGGCATATTTAGCTCAGGATGTTTGTTAGAATTATCGATTCGAACCTCATCTACAGAACAGGAAGCCTGAGCCAGCATCATTACGATACACATGTCTCTCAGACACAGTTTAGTCCCACCCTCGCGACGCTGTTTGTTTCTGCGTTGGTCTGTTCGTGATGTTTGTCTCTGGAGTTTCCCTTCGCTTCCCCCTCCAACTCGACGTTCTTCTTTTTCATGAAAATAACCGCCTTAGGAACTTCAGCAGCCACACACGACTCACATGAAGTCTCCAGCACACAGACTTAGCGTCAATATTTGCGTCTCAAGTCGACTGCGATGCTTTGCAGCTTCCCAAACTATCCCCCAACATAGTCAATCAAACAGCAGATTTCAGGGACGGGCTGCGCTTGCACTGTTCGAGAGATGGCGTTATGAGCAGCTAACGGAAACAGCCAGAAAATTTATATGCATGGCAATGTGATCATAAGGAGAGACAGGTCCAATACACTTTCGGTAAACAAATTTCCTTTATCGCTTACTCTTTCTGTAATCTTTCTTTCATTACCTCCATTTCCTTCGTGTCTTTCTTCCATTTTGTCTCCTTCCTTCTTCTTCTATTTTCCTTTTTTCTGTCTCTCCTTACGTATGTCATTCCTTATTCCTTTCCTCTTTTCAAAATTTTGTTCAGTCGTCCTTTATAATTTTATTTATTTCATTCTCCCATCTCCTCGTGCTTCCTTATCTGTCTGGCTTTTTCCTATTTATGTCAACATTGTATAAAGCTGTCGCAGTATGAAAATATAAACAAGAAAAGAAACCGAAATGAGTAAGACATTATTAAACTTTGTTTACGTTACATATACAAGCAGGTTATTATTGTCCCTCCTTCCTGCTTTACAATCTGCACCTACAGCAGCTAAAGCTTTAAAGAAGAAATAGCTCTCAATTTTAAAAATTACAGTTTACTCACATATTTGAAATTCTACATTAAAAATACTTTGTATTTTCGAGAAAATATCTCAGTTTGATCAAAAGTAACTTTGGACAGTAATTTAATTACACAGAAATTTTCCGGCTGAAAGTAGTAAGCAACTACATGCAATTATAATTCAGTTCTATTGTCACGTGTTAGAGTGACTCTCGACGGGATTTTGAATTGGATATTGGACCTATTTACCACTTACACATTCATGACTCGTGACTACACTTTACAGATCACTGACACACACAGACTACTGTCCTCAGTCTATTACAGTCTCTGCTAGCCGTTTCTTGACAATGGATTTTAACACATGAACTATAAGCGTCTCACTGAATTACACACGCCAAATATCACAAATAAAATCTTCTCTTCATACCCAGGTTTCCCACTGAGGACTCTTGCAAGTGACCAGTTGCCCCCAAACCGTCCCGGCTTTAATATCTCGGCACGGACCACGTAGGAAACGCCGTTACCCTCTTGCTATACCATTGTTGTGCTCGTGTCCGTTGGCATTCCTACTCAGCCAGTCTATTAAGGCTCTGGTAGCTGCCTATCAATTGTTTTTGTCTCGTTTGTTTCGCGGCGGTTGCCTAGAAAAGAATGATGTTTCAGAGCCGTTCGCTAGCAACGGCTGTTTCTCTGGCTCCTCAGTTTTTGCTTTAAGCAAATATGCCACAGTATTTACACGTGTTTACGTGTAAACTTAACAGTTCAAAGGCCAGTTGCGATGTTAGCACAAGTAAAGAAAGGAAACGAAACACAAAACAATAATAATAATTCGATTAAATTCGTGTTTATTTACGTGCAAACTTAACAGCACAGAGTCCAATAACAAGGTTGGCACGAGTACACAAAAATACAGATATAACTAAATAATTCAAATTCAGTTCAATTCATGTTTATTTACGTGCAATAACTTAACAGAACAGTGGCCAATTACAAAGTTAGCACGAGTATATAGAGATACAGAAAAATAATTAAAACAAAATACAAATATGACAGAAATAAATCTGTGGGCATAAATCTAAAGAAGACTTAAATATATACATACATTTATGAATCATTATGAATGTTGCTAATACTATTAGCAACTAGATACTAAGATAAGACAACTGGAATAATAATAATTCAATTCATGTTTATTTACGTGAAAACTTAGCAGCACAGAGGCCAACTACAAAGCTAGCACGAATAGAGAAATACACAAAAATAATTAAAAAACAAAATACAAAAATGATAGTCTATATTAATTACACAGTTAGCATGAATAAAGAACAGAAGCAAACATACACAGACAAAGCCACAATGTGAGAATTTGAGTTTCAAATAGAGCAGCATACAATAATAATTATTCAATTCAATTCGTGATTATTTACGGGCAAACTTAACAGCAGAGAGGCCAATAACAAAGTTGGCACGAGTATGTTTAGAAATACAGATATAACTAAAAGACAAAATACGAATAAGACAGTCTATATAATGGCAATAAATTAATAATAATTCCAATAAAAATTAAATAAAAGAAGTACATTTCGAATGGTTATTCCATTATGTAGTGAGAAAGAACAATACACACACACACACAGAAGTTAATAATAATAATAACCCGATTAATTCTTATTTATTCGTGTGGCAGCTCAACGTCCTATTTCAATTCAATTCATGTTTATTTACGTACAACTTAACAGCACAGAGGCCAATTAAAAGGTTAGCATGAGTATATAGAATTACATAAAAATAATTAAAAAACAAGTACAAAATTTGAGAGTCTACATAATGACAACAGGTTAATGATAATGCCAAGAAAAATTAAAGTTAACGTTAACAGGAGAGAACAATAAAATAAGACCATATACACACAAGTAATATTAAGAGTATCTTACTTACTTACTGAGCCCTTCTTGAGGAGCCACCAATTCTGGAGCTACTCAAGAATTTACCAGCATTTTATGGTACCCGAAGGTTCATTACCGTGTTCACAAGAGCCTTCCACTGGTCCCTGTCCTGAGCCAGATCTATCCAGTCCATACCGTCCCATCCTATCTCTCTAAGATCCATTCTAATATTGTCCACCCACCTACGCCTTGGTCTTCCCTCTCTTTCCTTCTAGCTTTCCCACCAATATCCTATACGCATTCCTCTTCTCTCCCACTCGTGCTACATGACTTGCCCACCTCATCCTCCTTGACTTGATCATTCTAATTATACTTGGAGAAGAGTACAAATTATGAAGCTCCTCATTATGCAGTTTTCTCCAACATCCTGTCACTTCATCCCTCTTCGCCCCAATAATTCTCAACACCCTGTTCTCAAACACCCTCAGTCTCTGTTCCTCCCTTAATGTCATAGACCAAGTTTCACACTCATACAGAACCACAGGCAAAATTGTAGTTTTTTATATTCTGATTTTTATGTTTTTGGACAACAACGAGAAGACAAAAGGTTCTGGACTGAATGGTAGCAAGCATTAGCCGAGTTCAAACTCTTAATTTCCTCCTGAATCAGGTTTCGATCGGTTATCGTTGTTCCCAAATATCTGAACTGTGCCACATTTTCAAAACATCTGTTTCCTACGTTTATGGCATGATTTTGCCCTGCATTTTGGTGACGAGACAGTAATATATACTCAGTTTTCTCTGTGTTTACTGCTAGACCAACCTCCTTACTTGCGTCAGTTAAAGTTTGTGTGCTTTCTTTATGGTATCTACATTATCACCCAGTAGATTTACATCATCGGCATAGACCAACAGCTGATGTGTCCCATTTAATTTCAGTCCCACCTGGTTTCCCTGGGCCTTCCTAATGGCATATTCCAAAGCAAAGTTGAAAAGGAGTGGCGATAAAGCATCTCCAAGCGCATCTAACAGAGGGGTAATTTTTACTAACAGAACAGACATTGAACATAGGAAAGTCTCGGATTTATCGAACAGGGACCCGAAGGCCAACAATTTCCAAAGCAGAAGGGTAAAGTCTAGAACCACGATAAACTTGAATAAGGAAGAGCGCATCAAGATGATATCTCCTCTTTTCCAAGGTGCGCAATTTCAATTATTCTAAAGCAAAATCCTAACAGTAATCTACTTGAGGAGACAAACGTTTAAAACATAGAGCCGTAAATTTCTGGTGAGGACGTTCTAGCAAGAAGTGAGAAAAGTAAAATACATAGAATTGCAATGAATGCCGTTAGTATTTTAATAACCGGAAGAATTGTGAGTAATATAAAATTACGACAGCAAGAAACAAAATCAGAATGAAAATATAAATACGAAAACAGATTAATGTCAAAGCACATGTCCGGTAACTTGGAGAAAGTTAAAACGAATAGCTACGAAAGTGAATTTTAAAATTGTTAGGTTATGTCGGTCCCATTACTCGCGTGTGGCAGCGAAACTGGAATAGAGTTCAAGCACAGAAATCAGATGCCCTCGGACCCCCAGGACAGATCAACTGAGACACGAGGATATATGAAGTCAGTTTAGTGTCTTCCCTACGTAAATATTTTGCAAAGGATCGGTCAGATTCGCATTCCATTTCAAGTCTCCAAATGTCGTACGTTCGGTAGACGAGACGTAGGAAGACCAAGAAAAAGTGGAAGGGAACGTAAGAATAATAGAGGCTGGAAAAGACGATTCGCCTAATCCTTGAAGTGATTATGACGAGTAAATAGAAAGACTAGACATGAGTGACACGAGCTCATTCAGAAACAACCATAAGACAAGAGCATCATCTCTGTAAAATAAGCAGGGAATTTCATGTAGGAGGTGAGATAATTTAATTCCCGGAATGGTCCTGTGAATGCAATATTTGATTACCTGTGCACTAGCGGCTGCTGTCGCCCTCGAATTATTCTCCTTAAGAAGCTATGAATTTCGTGACACGATGGTGCCACCTTAAAAATTGTTTTCCGGAATACCTCGCAGTAACGTTGTCGCTTTGCATTGGGTGTCATGAACGTCAGCAATTCTTTGTCCCTTCAGGGCATTTTTTTTTTAATTTTAGAGAGAGCCAAAAATCGTAGGTGGCAAAGTCAGGTCCATTTTTATAATGAACTCAACGCATCATGCGTAGGGGCATTGTCATGGTGGAGAATCCAATTGTCAGGCCGGAGTTCGTGTCTTTTCCTCCGAACAGATTCTCGTAACCTTGCCAGCACTTCCAAATAACACTGCTGATTCACCGTTTGTCCTTGTGCAGTGAATTCATAATGAACTATCCCCTTGTGATCGAAGAAACACAAGCATGACCTTGAACTGCGAGCGAGACATGGTGCGCTTTTCGACCGAAGTGAATTCTATGTTCCCCACTGCATGCTCTTGCGTTTTGCGTCCGAGTCTTACTGGAAACACCACGTTTCATCACCGGTAATGACCCTATCTGACACCTGTGGATTGTGTAAAAGATCATATGAAATGTGAAGCCGGCGTTGTTTCTGGTTATCTGTTAAGATTCGAGGCACCGTCTTTGCGGTGTCATTCCGAAATCCTCCGTAATAATCTGTCACGCTGTTTCCCTATTCATATTAAATTTTTTGCTATTGAATGAATGAATGTATAAGGGGTGGGCCTTCTCGGCCCTTGCGCCCGACCTACATTGGTCTATTGTGCTTCGCTATTAGTCTCGATCTGAGAGCAAGAAGGTTCGTACTCTGTCCACATTTGCATCTGCCTTTTGCGTTTTTGGCTGCCCACTTGTTGGGTCATCTTGCACATTTTATCGCCCTTCCCTGCACCACCTATGCCATTCAAAAGAACTCGATTTCTTCATAGAGTATTCACTATAAGCCACTGTTAATAGTGCTAACGTTTCACTAGCACTTCCACTAATCTTCACACAAAATTTTATGCTCATCCTCTGCTCTCATTTTTCCCCCCAACAGTATACTACGGATACGTACTGCTTACTCTGTTGCTTGGCAACGAACTACAAATTGGAAGTTGGAACATGACCAAACGTGCTTGGGTACAAGAATTTGCCTGACTCAACACCCAGCGACACGCTGAGGCCATTCCGGCAACCAAATTGCCGTATTTCGTATCTTTAGCTATTGCTCATTAGTTGAGCGACAGGAAAGGTGGAGACAAAACGGTTAATTTGTAGGCACGTTCACAATTCCAGACAGTACATATAAAATCGATCATTCCTCTCGTCCGTCTGTCCATACACATGAAGCAATCTAATATTTTCATGGAATCTTATATTTGAAAATTAAACAAAAAATTGTTCGTACAAATTCAAATTTTGAGTTTAATTGGACACAAATTACTGCTACTTTTTGTGTGACAGAAAGGTACATGTGTATCTGTGAATATCTCAAGCCTAAATTGTTAAACGTTTATTAAAGACATAAATGTTTCGGGGTGGGGAATTGTAGACGAAAATAAAACACGTTCCCACCTCATGACTCAAGGTACGCGGGTTCAGCGGACGTCTGTTCTTGCTTTTTAAGAATCTCCTGTGTAGCAACAGACTTAGATTCATTGTCTGCTTCACGGCCGTAGCCTACAAACAAATGTTGTTTCAGAGCCGTTCGCTCGCAACGGCCCTTGTTTTGAGCAAATATGCCACAATATTATTAGATGTAAAGGTAAAGCTATCCCTGTAACCGGTCGTGGAAGCCCATAGTGTTGTGAGACGTCGAGGATCCCACAGATTCTAGACAATCGGCTCACAGATGGAGGTGAGGTCAGCCTCACGCGCCGGCCGCCCTTTACCCCCAGGAAGAAATATGTTCTGTAAATAAAGGAATGTAATGGATCCCGAAACAGCCCGCTTCAGCAGGTGGACGCATGAGAAAGATCGTGACGTGCTCACATACTTCATTTATCAGTTCTTCTGCGAGAGAAAGGAGATGACTCAAGATATTTGCATCAACATGTGCTTCTAATCCGATTTAAACGTCACATTTCAAACTGCATGCAGTCTGTGTCGAAATCTTTGTCCTGGTCTGGACACGCGGTGTATACATACTCGACTGGATTCCAGCAAGATGAGATATAGCCCCATACAATTTTTTGTCTGTAAGTTATTTAACGGCTAATTGTTATCCACTGTTGTTACAAGCAAAAACGTGTATTCAAACAGAACTAAGCTGAAAGGAAATCTCTTCAGCGAATCTGCACGTATTTTCAAATATACAATTGATCTAGTTCCTGTTTCTTACGAAATTAAATCAATTGTTTCTCCATAGGCCATTGTTGGTTGTGATGTGTCTATCTATGGCTCTACAGCCCTTATGGACCTTCGACCCTTTTTTTCAGATACTTAATCAATGAACAGGCGGTAGGACTCCTTCGACAGGGGATCAACCAGATGCAAGGCCCCTACCTACACACAGAACAACACAAAAAAATAAACGCACACTGCCATCCATGGCTCGAGTGGGATTCGAACACATAAACCCAGCGGTTGAGCGGGCGAAAACGATTCATGCCTTAGACCACGCGGCCACTCTGATCGGCTGGAAGTGATTGTGCAACCAGAAATATGTCTACGTTGCATAATAATGTTGTCTAATTTACTCATACATTTCTGGGGGATCACAAATTTCAGCTACACCGAAAAAATATTTCCGAATCATCATCATTATCGCATTCGTTGGCAGAAAAACCGTTTTTAAAGCCACAGCCTTCTTTGGAAGATTCTGCCAGAGTTGACTACCCAGTTCTAACTTCTTTGGATTTCGCGGCAATAATATTTTCAAGAAGCAAGGTCGTCAGCCTTGCGTCCAACCCCCAACCTGGAGGACCAGACCACTTTCTCTGACAGCGGTGACCCAATAATGCCCCCAGGCACCGGGAACTATTTTCGTCACCTTTCACGGCTCTAAGGGCTACCATGGAGTATTTTATCCCGCCTCCACACTAGAAGATTAAGTACGTATCTGTAACTTTTGAATGCTGTGTATAAATGAAAACCCCTTATTTAGAATCATTGTCTATATGACTGAAATGTAACCAGTACCGTAAGGTCTGACGTTCTGACAGCAGGGGTTACGAAGAGTTCTATATTCTGGCATTTAACGCCGTGTATTCTGTTGAAAGTCAACCGAGATTTAGAGGCACCTATCAGCTCTATCTGTTTGCTAATTGCTTTACGCTGACTTCTTGTTTGACTTATTCTTCGACCCTGAATTTGGAAGCTACACGTTCCTCCGAAACGTCGGTTGACTTCCATATCAGTCAAGTTCTTTCCGAGGAAACTGACATTTCTGTTTTCGGAACCATAATGCGATTAATTGCATGACCGTAATGACGGTGACTATATTGCTCTTGGATATAGTCTCTACAAATGACTGAAATTTAATCAGAATCTTGATAACCCATTTTCGAGAAAATCGACATTCGGGTTCTGGAAACCATCCTAAGAACCTCCATTTTTGAGCCAGAAGTTCCACATTCAGTGGGCGCCACCTTGTGATGGATTAGCTCTGAAATGCCGAACGTGAATGAAATCCGTCCACCGTTCAGACGTCAGGGAGGCGCACATTCATACCTTCAGACTAACAGAATACGGCGTTCCAAAAGTAACTTTGACGTTCAAAGTACTAAAAGCGTGTTATTATATCTTCACCATGAGAGTGCAGGCAATTTCATGAGCTATGTTCTTTTTCAGAAGCGGATAGTAGCTCAGATCTCAAGAGCTCCATACTGAAAAAATACTTTCAGCTATCCCTATCCAATCTTCACACTTCTATCCCATTCCCCTAATTCCCAATACAACGCCTTCTCATTTATATTGTCACTATTTAGGGGCGTGACTATAGACGGGGTATGTATTGGATATTGGATTCATTGATCACTTGTATATACCACTCGGAACTAAGCTTTACAGGTCACTTACACACACAGACTAGTGTCCTCAGTCTATCACACTCTGCACTAACGTTTCCTGGCAATGGCTTCTAACAGCGGAGATCCTTCAGCTTCTGTGGTCAGGCCGTTGCCCGCTGGTTAACATTCCACACCAGAATTGTCAACTGAGTTGTAACGCCAGTTTTCTTCAAGATAACTGTTCGGCAAGGCCGTGTCTTGGCTCAGGAGGTTAGTCGCCGGCTTCCCACGGCGGCGACCTGGGTTAAGTCATATGGGATTTGTAGTGGTACTTCGGTTTCCCTTGCCAATCTTCATTCCACCAATTACTCCATAATCACCAATATCTATCATCTGGGGCTGGTAAAATTGGCCAGTAGTGGCCGCAGTAACAAGTGGACTCAATCTCACTCCACTAAGAATTATAAAAAAGAAATAATAATAACAATAATAATAATAATAATAATAATAATAATAACAACTCCTTGACACGGTTCACGCAGAAAACGAAGCCCCTTTGTTGTCGTAAAGACGTGTTTACCGCGACATTGCTAGCAAGAGTCGCGGCGCGGACCACAAAGGAAACACTGTTCTTTTATTGTTGCATGCGTGTATATTGTGGGCGTTAAGTAGCAACGGCCGCTGTTTACACAGTCACTGCTTATAAAATGGGCTATGCGCTAGAATATCCAGATTTCCCAAACCTAATTCATTTCCGGGGTGTGCAGTTTCATACACACTTACTGCGTGAAGTTGTCTTGATGAGTGGGGAAGGGCAATAGCAGAAAATAATCCTGATGTCCCAAGTTTTCTCTTTCTCCAGGTTTTGGGTTCGACGCAAGGCTGGCGATCCTGTTCTGTGAAAGAAAAATAACTGTTGCGAAATCCACAGCAGTTAGAAAAGGATCCTCTGATTCACGACGGAATAGAGAAGTCTGATATGGTTCAAAAAGGGTCTCATTTGCCAGTGATGATTTTGATAAAACCTTCACGCGTTATGGGACATATATCCTTCGAAAGTTGCGTGTTAGGTGAATAGGAACAACAGTTGACCTGAATGTTTGCACTGTCACATGCGCTGAACAGGACACGCGGTAGTGTAGTTGGTTGAGGCACTGTGCTACTAAACGGAAGGTCGCGGATTCGATTCCCGATGAGGTAATTTGGTTTTTTAATTAACCCAATCCTTACACAAGAATGATTGGGTTTTTGGACTTTTTCCATCACCCAGTATTATAGAAAATAGAAAACACGACTTTTCGGAAACTGGGTCTGTTTTCGTCCTCAGGTGAAAGGGGAGAAGACACCTAATCAGTTGGACCCCTTAGAAAGAACTAATCTCAATCACTGGTCAACCCCTGTTAGATTTACACTGTCCAGTAATTGAGGTTAGTTCTTTCTAAGGGGCCCAACTGATTAGGTGTCTTTTCCCCTTTCACCTGAGGACGGAAACAGATACAATTTCCGAAACGTCTTGCTCTCTACCTTCTATAATTCCGGATGATGGAAAAAATCCAAAAACCCTGTAATTCTGCGTGTTTTACACCACAGTCGGAACCCTTTAGAATCCACTAATCCTCCAGCCGCATTATGGCCCTGGGGTTGACTCAGCCTCTAACAGAAATGAGCACCAGAAATCTTCCTGGGATGTAAGAGGCGGCCGGCGCGTAAGGCTGACAACCTCACCGCCATCTGTGAGCCGATTTTCAAGAAAATGTAGGAGCCTTGACGTCTCAGAACCCTATGGGCCTCCACGACCTGTTACAGGGATAGCATTACCTTTACATGCGCTGAAGAAAACAAAGCAGTTTGGTTATACAAATACATGACCAAGACTGCATTGTCTTCATTGTTCCAAATAGTGTCTCTTTCCGTGTGTACAATGCAATAAGCTTTCAGAATAGAAGTCGGTAAACCGTAAAATTTCGGACTCGGTGCAACAAGCTTATTCAATTTTAAACTTTTCTTAAATTTATTCCTCGTTGTTATTAGCCGCCTCACATATTTCTTAGAACATTTGAAAGTTTTGCACATTAAAATCTCGTCTGCATCACTGATGTATGCACACTACATACTTCGACCAACATTGGTCATCTTCAGGTTACTATAAAATTGCTTGCTAAACTGCTGTGTTTTCGTTCTTAATTTCAGTTTTGGGAGTACGCCCTCGTCTGTACCACCAAGTGTCTTATGGTGATTGGTAGTTCCTCTTATTGTGTCGTTTACGGACGGAAGCACAGAGGCTTCATCAGCAATTTTAGAATCACCTGAAGATGATAAATGTTGGTCGAAACATATAGTGTGCATAGATCAGTGATGAATTTAACGTTAAAACTTTAAGTGTTTAAAATATAAATTGCAAATGAAACGGTTAATAAAATAACAGAAATGTGATCTGCGACAGGATAAACGGTAACTAACCCAAACGACTTAGTTATGAACCTTATGGCTCTACCCGACGACAACAGGCGACTACAGAGGCATTTGCCACACGACCGGCCTACCAGATTTTGAGGGTTTATTGCAATGGCAGATTGGCGTGTTAAGATTTTGTTAGTAAGCCCACTACCCATTGGCCGCGCCATAGCTCAAGCGGTTAGTCGCTGGCTTCCCACCGTGGCTGCCCGGGTTCGATCCCGGGGTCTGGTCAAGTGGGATTTGTGGTGGACAAAATGGCGCTGGGGCGGGTTTTCTCTGAGTTTCCCCTGCCAATATTCATTCCACCAAATTCTCCATCATCATAATCACCCGGGGCAGGCTACAATAGGCCAATCAGTGGTCGCTGTGCCGAGTGGACCCAGTTGGACTCCACCCCCCACTAAGCGAATTAAAAAAAAACCCACTGCCCAAATATCACAACAGGCCTAGAACTGAGGAGCGCTACTGAGCGCTACATAGCACTCCTCTACTTGTTACTGTATATGTAATTTGTATCTATAAAATTTGCTGATTGTACTTGTACTCATCCGTCGTAACTTCGTCTCATTTTCGAAGGATTTCTTCTTCTTCTACCTTTATGTATTAGGCCCTCTGGCCTATTAATGATCAGAATTACTTCTGGAATTATGAATTTTATAGCCAGTCGGTAGGACCATTTGAACGAGTGACAATCCCCTCTCAAGGCCTACACAAGACAGCAGAAAAAACGCAGGCAGACAGCCATAAGTCGAGTGAGATTTCAACCCAAGACCGCAGTGTTTGAGCAGCCCACTCTGATCAGCAGGAGGATTAATTGTCTATGCAGTATATATATTCTGCATTCTGTTGGCAAAGCATGAACATATATGTATAGTTCCCCTGCGTTTACATCTCGACCAGCCTCCTTACTAACGCCTCATTTTCACTAGACCATTTACAATTCACTCTGCAAATTAACATCATCAACATTGAATGGCATCCTCTCGGACGATCAGCTGTTTCAGTGTGGAATTTCGGAAAAGCTATACACCAACTCGACTTCGACAGGGCCGATCGCCCTACTTCTTTGTGCAAAGGCACCATGAGAGCTTCGGCAGAGTGGTTTTATATATACCACCTGCTCTTAACATAGTGAAAATCTGCATTCTGCACATACAGAGGGTATTTGTGTGTTCCGTGTGGTTTCACAATAAACAGCAACTGTTTCCCTAAACAGAATTAACCGGTTGGTCTCTGTATCGGAGACGTAACGTGTTTCCTGCGAGGTACGGACTAAATATTTTATATAGAGTTCAGAAGAAATCCAGTCTTTGAGATTCAGTCAGCAGCAGTGAGGGTTAGAGGAGGAGGTGTGTGTCTGTGTGGAGGAAATGGCCAGTTAGTCACTGTCCGCTTTAGGCAATCCCAATAGAGGGAGAGTTACATGTAATAGTCAGACCTTACCTCTCATCGAAGAGGTCTCATTTCAAAACACACAAAAGTTCTGGAAGGAACAAAAATATGGCTGTGAGTCACGACGGGGCCCTAAACCAAGGCTGACTGTGCTGTCGAGGGCCAGCAGAGTTTATCAGACCGAATGATTAGTCTTTGAATGGTTATCACATTTGCCACCTGAATCAGGCAGAATTCAATTGCAATCTCTCCGTCTTTTCTTCTACCTCTGTGTATCAATATTGGTGCTACATTATTTACGGCACACTCTGTACATAGATGTCCCTCATGCGTCATAGCTGTATGTTATATTATCGGTCCAGACTTTCATTTGCTCACAGCACCTGCCGCAGTCTGACATCGCCAGCATGAGTTGTGTCACCAAGTTCATACTGCTCCTTATAGTCGCTGCATGTGTCCAAGGTACAGACTGCCGACTTAATGGAGAGCAACTACGACAGTTGCTGCAGAAGATATATTCTCTTCCCGAACGACGACATGAAGTATCTCGTAGAAACATCGCAGATCTATCAAATATTCGAGGTACTGGAATATTCCAGGAACCATCTTCAAGAGATCTCGACGTTGGTTTCGCTGTTGGAGTCAAAGATGATAGTAATGACAGTGATCTGATCAACGATCACCAGTGGAAAGCTTCATATTCGCCGATTTCTATTTCTAACATCAATCAACTCAACCCTGGCTCAAATTCTCTAGAAGAACCATCATCAAAAGAACTTAACATTGGAGTATTCGTGGATCCAAAGAACGGTGTATCATATTACAATCCGGGATATGTACCAAGAATCAGTTTGAATGTTAAACCAGTAGTTGACGATATACTTCAGGAGAAATATGATCCCCTGGTACACAGCGTGGGACAGCCTAATTCTGGGATTGTCCCAAACGTACATCCTGTACTATTTAATCCTTACCAAAAATCTCTCTTGATTAATCCTTCCAGTTTTGGTCTATATTCCACATCTAGTCCAATAACAGATTATTTGGGAAGCTCCACTGACAGAGCCTACAAATTGAATAGGCTTCCTTATCCTTACCAGACCGATCCTGAACTAACGTCTCTCACAGGTGTCACCTCTCGGTTCGCGCGTCTAGATGCCGAGAGGATTCCGAATTTGAATCAGTTACAGCATATCAACTACCCGTACCGTGGTCCTTACCAACAACCATTCAATGTTGCAGGCAAAATTTCCTACAGCCCGACGCGTTTCAATGATATTTCAGACACATTCCCTGAAAAGTTGTATCAGCAACTGATCGCAGCAAACAAGTTAGATTACAGTACAAATCCTGAAAGTTATCCTCCTTTCAGTGTCGTAAGGCATTATGAAAAGTTTTACGGTCGAGTTCCTAACCCTGTGGCCGACATCAGGTATTTTCCACCTTCGGAGAACCTACAGAATGTGATCCGTGTAGAGGAAAACCTTCCTAAAGGAACCTACAGGTATGTTGCTGAACCAGTTGTGATTAGGCATGAACGAGAACAACCAGAAGTGATCTTGAACCAGCAAGGAGCACCCGTGATATCAGCTCAGCCATATGGGAATCACGAAGTGGGGACCTTCAGACTGAGGAATGATCATGGCTACCAAGTCCAGGTAAGTCATTATGTAAAACTGTAATATAATTGAAATACAGCATGTATAATTGATGAAGTGTTGTTAAATATCACATAAATCATACCTCAGTATCAATCCGAGTTGTAATCAGTGACAAAAAACAGGTTCAATTCACTTCAGCTTTCACTTAATCCACATGAAATCCATTTCGTGTATTTCTCAGTCGTTACCAAAATGGTGTTTGTGGACGTATGTTAGAAACATCTTCATGAACTTGTGCCTCAATCAGGATACTGTACATGTCACTGTCCACCATAACTAAAAGGGAGAAGGATGTCCTGTACAACAACATAAATTAAAACATAGACTACTTTATCTTATTTAAATAAAAGGAGGCTTATGAGATCACCTTGCTGTCTGTGTATCTGTGTATCCCCACCTATCGTTTTATTGTCGGTAAATACGATCCTGTTGCAGCGAATACAATAGGAGACATGTTGAACACGGTGTTTTCTATGTGATCCGTGTCGTATAAAATAATATGTAATGAAAGGAAAGTGGGCTATTAGTTCGTCTGAGAAATTCTTGTTTATCTGCCATCCTCCTACCCCACCCTCAATGGATAAAATGAAATGTACAATTTCTTTATTAAAACCGTCACAACACAACTAAATTGAGGTCAGTGCCAAGTGCAGAGCCAAACTTGGCAACAGAATGCATGAAATGAAAATTAAAAATGAAATGTGATTACCAGGGCCCGGATTTTGATTACATGTCATCTTTTTTTCCTTGTATCCTATTCGATGCTGTTAAATACGTGTATATAAATCTCCCATGTGAGCTGCTGGTTACAGAAATGTAAATTCTATAGGTAATTTTTTGTCATTTTTTTGACATTTTTAGGTTTAAGGTCTTTTTTTATTTTGGGGGTAATTTTTGGACTTTTAAGGGTATTTCTTGTCATTTTTGGCCATTTTAGGGAATTTTTCTTCATATGTTTTCTGCAATGTGAATAACATGGAAGCGAAGTGTTCTTTCTTTTCTCCTTTAGGTCATTTTTCTGGATTATTTCGGTCATTTTATACGTCATCTTTTTAATATTTTCAGGTCATCAAAATCCGGGACCTGCATATTACATTTTTGCGTCATATTATAGGTCATTTTTCTGGATTTTTTTTCGGTCATTTTGCAGGTCATATTTTACGTTCCCATGGAATTATAGTAGTAAAATAATTTACTACATCTACATCACGAGCCTCCTATACAATCTTATATACAAAAACAAAAAAGAAAAAATATAGAATATTCCAATTTGTCCGTGGGAACGTACGAAAATACAAAACCAACGACTGATTCGATGTTATAAAACGTCAATTAAAATTTTATTCTTGTTTNCGTCATATTATAGGTCATTTTTCTGGATTTTTTTTCGGTCATTTTGCAGGTCATATTTTACGTTCCCATGGAATTATAGTAGTAAAATAATTTACTACATCTACATCACGAGCCTCCTATACAATCTTATATACAAAAACAAAAAAGAAAAAATATAGAATATTCCAATTTGTCCGTGGGAACGTACGAAAATACAAAACCAACGACTGATTCGATGTTATAAAACGTCAATTAAAATTTTATTCTTGTTTTATACTATAACTTCTGTTTTTTATATACATAATCTGATTTGTATTTTTTACGTCAAGTGTTTTATATGTTTATGGTATTGTATCCAGTTTAACAGTACTGCAGTTCAGTGGTGTATATATGTTTAACCATGTATTTGCCTGATGATGGCTGTTGATAGCAGAAACATGTAGCAGAGCCGTAGCTGGGCACTGGCCTTGATATGTGTTGTGTTGTGACGGTTAATAAAGAGGTTGTATATTGTAACACAACAGGATGCATGAAATGAAAATTAAAATACGATTACAGCCTATACACACTATGAGTAAATATACGGATCCTCACGCGCCGAAGCCTGGCGAGCAACTGAAGTAGTGTGGACGAAGATTTACGAGCGCAAGTAAAACCCAGACGAACACAAGCCTGGCGAGCACGAGCACGAGTAATGTGGACGCGCCTTGAGAGGAACAAGGTTGCGTCATCATCAGTTTGTGACATAACTGTTACGTCATCATTTGAAAGCCACTAGCTTCTCTTTTAGACATACTTCATGTATTTACGAGTACACACTTGTGGAAAATTCAAACCAAAAATAATGTGACGTGTATATCCATTGCTAGGCAACGAATCAGTAAACACGTGCCTAACGTAAACGCGCCTTAACAACAAAGAGGTTGTTTTCTGTGTGATCGGTAAAGTAATAGTTGCTATGCATTGGTGCGGTAAACACCTAAAACAATAATGTACAACAGAAGGCGGTGTTTTCCATGGGGCCCGTGCAAAGTGGTTATAAAGAAGAATTCAGCTGAGCAGAAAAGGCACCCTTGTGGAAGCGGGGTCGAATACCTCCTCCGTGACCCTGCGAGTAGCAGGAGCGACGAAAAGGGAAGTCTCAAATCGTAGACAGGGACTCGGATCCAAGAAAGACTGCGTTGCCAAGAGGCAACAGCATGTACAAAAGACAGACCCGTCCTCTCGTCAGAGAAGGCGCGCCACAAAAACAAGACCGTAACTGTCAAACAGTAATAAATATCTGGTCATAAGCCCCAGATCGGGCTCGACACCAAGACTTACAGACTGACTGACCGTCAGTCGTAATTTGACTTTTACTTTTACTTTGACTTGAGCAGAAAAGGGAATAGAGTTGAGTTCGAGACGGCAGCCTGCCGGGATATGAGTTTTGGTGCAGAGGAACTGAATTGAGTTGGCAGTTGCAGAATGATTACAAGAAAGGAATTAGACTGTGCGAAGAAGGCTTCATTTGTAATTTGAAGTGACAGTGAGACTTACAAATCCGTTGCCAGGATACAACTAGTGAGGACTGAGAATCCTAATGTTTATATAACGGTGAACTGCAACTTTAGCCCTGTAATTGCCTGTAGTCCCGAGTTGTGTGTAAGGTGCCAGTAAATCTAATCATCCAATCCAGAAACTGTCATAAATCTCGCAACAAACCCTAAATTGTGACAATAATATTTTTACACGAGAGTTTTCTTCCATTCGGAAGGCTGCACGAGATACGACACAGCCTGGTTCGTAGAGTGGATGTATTTTAGAATTAGCATTAAATGATTGTCGCTAATGAGTCTCATTTCTTTTTCAGATGGACGTCCCGCCAGCTCCCACCGACCAGTCTTCAGACGGTGTCTTGGTCATGGAGATGAAAGCGACTCTCTACCGTCCCTTGGATTAAAATATCCCTCTAGATTCCATAAATAAGGCTTCTAGTTCATGTACAGAAGTTGATCGTCATTTTTTTCGGTCGAAGTGCCCCGTTAAGCCAGCCCCGAAATACAATAATCCATTCAGTCTAGGAAAAGTTGCAAAGAATTTACAAGGGGAGAAAAACATTTGCCCACATAGCATTATACATCGAAGTTATCGGCCAATTGATTAACTAATGACATTACATTTGAAATTTTCAATGGGGTAAATATTCTTATTGGAATCTTCTTGAATACAACGTCGTATAATCTGGAGGCTGGGTGAAAATATTTCCAAAGAACACATTACAACTCTATTTATGCTAATCTGAAGATGGAGGCAGTACGTTTCTGCAAAACGACAGGCTGCCATACTGCAATGTGTCATTACTCAGAAGACTGCAACATATTTCAGTGCTTAGGTTAACTTTGTTTTGTTCGTGCTTTAATGAGTAATAAATACATCCTTCTTTTTCTTATTAAGGGGAAGATTTTTTCTCAAATATACATTGGCCCATCATGAAACACAACAGCAACATTTCAAAAGTAATTGGGATTCATCATGAACGAATCAAGAAGTATAGAATTATGGCAAATGATTGTCTGAATTTATCGCGGGTTTCCTCCGTTGCCTCGAAGCAAAAAGCGGAACTTTAATGGAGCTTAAGTGCGCCATTTAGAAGCCGGTATGCATACAGCTAGTATGCATACCCGCTTCTAAATATATTTAATTTTACAACCACACAGAGCAGGCAGAAGAGAGCGTCGATTTCTGCCTAAGGAAGCAAGAACACATTTTTAGGATTGTTGTTTTAAAAGAAATGGCCCGATGGACTACAAGGGAGAGTCAGTAAATAGGTCAAGACTTGAAAGCGAAACAACTGTAATTGACGTAATAGGTTTTCTATATGTATCACTCGGTAGCAGCACAGTCCAACTTCGTGACAGTCTAGGTATCAGACGCGCATGCGCATGTTCAGAGGCTGGTTTAAGTGGTCAAAGTAACGACCGTGCTTAAGTGTACTACCGAAGAGCAGCGTTCTGTTGTGTTTTTGTGGACAAAAATCTCACTGCGAAATAATGATTCTTGTTTAAGGCGGGAAGTGTTTGTCGCGTAAAGCTGTTCAGCCTTGGTGGCAGAAGCTGAAACAGAGGTGCGGAAGTGGCTGAGACAACAGTCAGAAGACTTATATGCTGGGGGCTTCAACGCACTGGTAAAAAGATGGGACAAGAATATCAGTGCTGGTGGAGGATATGTCGAGAAATAAATGTTATTTCAAGATTCGAATATCCTTTACGTTATGTATCCGTTTGAGACCTATTTACTGCCTCTCCCTCGTAATAACTTCTGTTATTTTGAAAAGTTATATCTTTCGGGAATATAGCGCCGTGTAGTCCTTATTCCTAGAACACAAAACTTCGTACCCTCAGCTGTGAGATTGTTACATCTTACGTTCGTCTATTCTGTTCCATTTAATTTACTTTTCCTTTCTTCTCGCTCTGCTGGGCTGACGAAATGAACTTGCCACCGTTATTTCCTTTCAAATAGTTATATTGGTTTTAAGGACTAATCAAATTTCAGAGCGGAATTGGGTCTACTGATAATATTTTCATAAAAGTTTGACAAATTAAACACTAGGCCATGAAGGCGTATGGGGGAGTGGATGTATAGATACACATTTTCTTGACCTCGGCACTAGCTGGAAGTGGTTAGCTTCACGCCTTAGCCACTTTACCCCTGGGGAATGACACCCCCAGTACCCATTTGATAGGAAGTTGCGTGGACCCCAGAACCAGTTTGGACGACGAGGAAAAAAGAAAATTCTTGATCGTACCAGGACTCGAATTCCGACCCCTCGGTCGTCCAGCCCATAGCCAGACGCTATACTGACTACTCCATATAATAATAATATCATGGGAAATGCAATGTTCCTAGAGGGGAACATGATCTAAATTTTCAGAGATTAATTACCAGGTAATGAAAAAAGAATTTTTTCCTTCTTTAGGACTCAGTTCTTACTAAAATTAAAGAGATATTCTTAAGTCTTAAATCTTAAATATTTTCCCAATATTCTGAGAATAAAATTATGACTAATTTTGAAGTATAACCAAATTTAGAGTTTCCAGTAACAATGAACATATATTCGTGGAACCTTTGGAAACGTTGCATAATATCTGAGAATTGCATATCAAACTAAACAGTTCCCTTAACCCTCTAACATCTAACATAATTAGACCATAGGAAAGTGTTCAGATCACACTGCAGCTGAAGTTGCTCCTTCTGCTGGAAGAGCCTGTTCGTGTGAACTGAATGTGATCCGCTCTCGATGCAGCCTTCAAAAGACTCGTGAAAATGTCATGTTTCTGACACACTAGACGTGCGCGTTCTTCATAACGCGCAGCATTGCCAAAGGGAAGCATCGGTTAACGTTTCGTCAGGCAACAATTTCGTTCATGTATATTCAAGGAAAAGAACCTAGGAAGTTGTGGCATATGCACTGAAGCTACACATATGTAGGCATACACACACTCGGTATACAGAGTGTAAATAAACATATGTTACAAGGCTCTGCGGTAGATAGATGGGTTCAATGTAATTATATTTTGTTAATACACCCACGTGCGGAAACGCTTCTTTTTGGCACTAAGGGTCACAAATTTTCCGAGAGGATGCATACGTTTTAGGGGATGTTATGGTTGTTTTACATTATAAAAGCTGTTTAAAATGGCGGCCGACTTCATTGTATATTCTACACCGCCTGGCTATGTTATGCATTTCCCGGAAGGTTCCAGCTACTACTGTAATTCTTGCCACGAGATCATGTTGCATGTACCTCCAGAGAAAGAAATCCAATGGAGTCAAGCCAGAGGAGCGACGGGGCAAGGTTATTGGGCCTCCGCGTCTAATCCATCTGTTGCCAAAGGTTTCATCCAAATAGTCACGGACGACATTAGTGCAGTGTGCTGGGGCACCATCATGCTGGAACCGCATTTCACAACGGACTTCCAAAGGCACCACTTCCAGAAGCTCGGGTAAGGTCTCTTGGGGAAATGTTAGGTAGACCTCACCAGTAAGCCACAGAGGTAAGAGGTAAGGGCATCCTCCTTCACATTTCAGAGGCCCTAGCAAGTAAACAAAGCGTTTCCGGATAGACGCTAACAAAATGTGTTCAGATTAACCCCATCTATGTACCACAGAGCTTTGTAACATACATACATACATACGTACATATATAGTCCTATATACTGTCACGATTCTGAGCCACTATGGACGGGGTTTGATTGGTAATTTGATGTATTGACCATTTGCGGATCGTAACTAAAAGTAGCTATAACGGTCTCACTGTATTTCTTCAAATATCACACTAACTACAGCACACATAAAGCCTTCTCTCTCCTCACTAGTCGTTTCCTAGTAACGGATTTTAACTCTGTCCGCTTACGTCCTCATCATCTGGCAAATATCCCAAAACTGAACTCAGCTCATAGTCAAAGTCAAAGTTCTTTGCGACTGGCTGTTTAACGCCAATCAGTTCTTCCTGGCGCCAAGTCCCTTGAGACTCACAACCAGAGATATTTTTACAGCTGAGTCCTTACAGTCATAGACTTTATGTAACATCCTCAGTGATGAGATAGGTTTGTTGAAAACGCTTCTTCCAACAGTTCCTCTGTTGCTGCGCGGGGACTCTTTTTTGTGGGAACATGTTTGCTTGGATCGCTAACTAGTAACGGGTCTACAAACTGCAGCACATACATACATACATACATACATACATACATACATACCTGGAAATACTTACAATGCGTGTAGGCCTTACATTGCCAGAGGGCACTAGAAGTACTTTTTGCACCCCACAACCTACCAAATAAAGTTTATTAACAATGCAAAACCGGGCTTTAAAATTCTCAAATCGATAGCTCACGTCACCCATCGTAATTGAGGTCATTTGTGACACGAGCAAGGGTACGCTTAGACAGTCTGTGTGTCATAGCGTAAACCATCGGCGCACATGTTGACCAAGACCGCCACTCAACCTACCCGGCTTCTGAGTTCGGTTCAAACTCTTATACTCCTGCTGCGATGTACATGCCCCGCCATATTGTGACGTGACTATTGTGCCACAATCTCAAAACCTATTAAAATTTTCTTTCTCTGTTTTTCTTCCGTTACGCCTAATTTATGTCTGACATACAAGCAAACAGATTTCTTGTTTTGTGTGTATACATATGTATATATATATATATATATATCTTGTGGCATGACGCCCGGACGCCGGAAGTGTGCAGTTAGAAAAGCACAACAGAAACATCTGTTGCTAGACAACGGCTGAAACACGTTTCCGCGGCAACGAATATGCTTGTGTAAATCATAGCTTTGTCCGGAAATTGTCACACGTTTCATGGCAACAGAGATCATCGAGGGACAATCAACTGTCCGACATGGAAATCCATATTCTGTTCGCACGAAGTTAGTTCAGTCTGAGATTCAGACAACAGTGAGAGATTTGTTATCAAGAAGTTCAATGTGTGAGCTGTTATAATCAACTGTGTTTGAAATAGGGGAGTCCAATAAATCCAGTCATCAAATCCAGAACCCACAATTATTCGTCAAGGCTACCCATTATATACGACAATATATATACATATTTCTGAATTTCAAGACTCGAAATATTGTGTCCTCTTATCATTACTTAGGTCCTGCTAAACAATATTTACAAATCCGCTGCTGTTTTTAGCATTTCATGACAAAAAATTGGCATAATCTAAATTTATAAGCACTGTAATCGAACTCAGGTCCTTGGGATGGACGAGAGTACAACGTGGGAAGAAATATTAGCTCATGCTATATTCCGGAATATATACACACACACACGGTACACACGGTGAGAAACATTTCATGATAACATCAACACAACCTTATACTGCAGCATCCTGTTGCACTGTGTATTCCACCCTTGTGTTGCCACTCCTTGCCCTCGTGCAGCTTCGTCCTCTTCTGCTTCCTAGACAGTCTACATGTTTCGGCTGCCGTGCGGTCTAAGACATAAACTCTCTTCTCCCGCCCGAACACTGGGATCGTAGGTTCGAATCCCACTCGAGGCATGGATATCTGTGTGCGTTTACCTGTGTTCGTGTTGTGTTGATACAAGCTAATCATCTGACCAAGGAGTCCTGCCGACTGTGCATAGGACTAAGAAACTGAAAACGCGGCCAAGGTCCAAAGGGCTGTAGAGCCGTACAGAGAAAGAAAACATGTTTCGGCCTAACTGGCCATCATCAGGTGTATGCTCTATGTGCATAGCAACGGCAAGACAACCAAACATAATCTAGAATATTCTGAAGCCTTTACATCGAAAATGGAAAGCAGGATAACATAACAGCAGAGCAGCAGGTTCCTTTGTCCCATAATTTTGTACACCTGAGGATGGCCAGTTAGGCCGAAACATTAGTGGTATATAATAAAGAGTTGAAGACGTGTGAACACTAATATATCAACGAGGCTGCACAAAGGGGGCCAGGGATGGGAACACAAAATTAAATATCTCTGTTGATAATATTACAAAGCACTCCCTTTTTAAGAAGCATAACAATGCAGAAACAAAACGCATACATTACAGACATGTAAATTTATTCAGCTGTGAACAAGGACACGCAACTCTGTCCTTACTGGCCTCTCGTTGCGCTTCGTTTAAATACAGCCAGCCAAGGGAACCAGCGCTGACTCCCCCAGTGCGTTTCGATGATAAAGTTCTACTGATCAAGTTGTCTTAAAGTTAATGTTTCTTATATTTATTCGGACCGTGCTCAGTTCGAATCTCGGTTGGTACACTGCCTTCCTGACTGAGATTATGTATGGCTTACCTCAGTCACTCCAGGCAAATGCCTGAATAGTAACCCTACTTTAATTATGCCAGGACCGCTTGACAAGTTTGTACTTAGTATTGTCCGACCATTCAACGTTCTGCAGCTTCAGGCAGTATGTTTAAATAAAATTTAAATAAAAAAACATTAAGATAGCGACTAGCGACTAGCGAACACTCATTGTTATTGCGTTTCCGTGGAAGTGTCGCTTCCGGATTCACGGCATGCGAAAATATATATGGACTATTTGATTAGTTGCCTGTGCTCTTGTTCACGGATAGATGCTTTCTCGTAATCAGTTAGAAGCAGTCTTCCCTTTCTTAAGGATGATCATCTCCTGTAAGAAGAGAGCAGTACAGGCATACCCTGAAGATACTGCAGGTTCGATCCCAGATCATCGCAATAAAGCGAGTCACGTGAATGTTTTGGTTTCCAAATGCGTATAAAAGTCATGTTTACACTATACTGTAATCTAATAAGTGTGCAATAGCACTACGTCTAAAGAACTATGTACATACCTTAATTAAAAAATATTTTATTGCTAAAAATGCTAATCATCATTTCAGTTTTCAACGAGTCGTCATGTTTTTGCTGATGGAGGGTCTTGCGTCAATGTTGATGGTTGCTGACTGATCAGGGTGGTGGTTGCTGAAGGTGGGGGTGCCTGTGGAAACTTCTTAAAATAAGATAACAATGAATTTCGGTGAATCGACTGACTCTTCCTTTCATGAAAGATTTCCCTGCAGCATGAGTTGCTGTTTGATAGCATTTTAGCCACAAAAGAACTTCTTTCCAAACTGGAGTCAACCCTCTCAAACACTGCCGCTGCTTTATCAACTAAGTTTATGTAATATTCTTAATCCTTTGTTGCCTCTGCAACAGGGATCAGAGCATTTTCACCAGGGTAGCTTCCATCTCAAGAAACCACTTTCTTTGCTTGTCCATAAGAAACAACTCCCCAGCCGTTCAAGTTTTATCATCAGGTTGCAGCAATCCAGTCACCTCTTCAGGCTCCATTTCTAGTTCTAGTTATCTTTCTGTTTCCACCACATCTGCAGTTACTTCCTCCACTGAAGTCCTGAACCCCTCAAAGTCATCCGTGGGGGTTGGGATCAACTTCTTCCGAATATCTATTGCTGTTGATATTTTGACTTCACGAGTGTTCCTAATGGCATCTAGAATGGTGAATCCTTTGGAGAAGGTGTTCAGTTTGCTCGCCTAGATCCATCAGAGAAATCACTATCTAAGGCAGGTGTAGCCTGGCGAAATGTGTTTCTTAAATAATAAGTCGAAATTACTCCGTGACCTTCAGTTTGTAGAAAACATAACATCTGCGAAGCGCACTAAACGAGACCTGCAAATACTGTTAACTGATTAGGCAGTGTGAGAGAGGCATTCGCCCTTAAAATCTCATGCAGGCCAATCGCTCAACATAATACGAGGAAACTGTTTTCCTGTCAAGACGTGAAATATCTAAACAATAGATACACTCATTTGCCCTCTGGCGGCTGTTTAATAAGTACGCTCCAGTTACATGGCGTTTAAACACAATACTGTGGAAAACAACAGGCCTCTTCTGTCTGCATGTATTGGCTAGAAATATGATACTCAAATAATGTAACAATAAACCAAAATGCCAACTTTCCCAGCTTGATCAAGGGTTTCACTGGAGATTTTATCTGTCTTCGCCACATCATCAGAGACGGAGTGCTTTGGGGAACAGCGTGCTGACAAGAGAATGGAGACAAGCGCATAATGAGCAGTTTTTCTTTTAAATTGTACCAGTCGCCAGATTCCATTATATAGGAGGATGTGATGTGAAAAATGTATACAGAATTTTGGTTGCGAAAGCTGAAGTAAGGAGCCAACTTGGGAGATATTAAAATGGATCCTAAAAAAAATGGTGGTATGGTGTGGGTTCGTTTGGCATATATGAATATGGTAATGATTCTAGGAATTAAATAAGAGACGGTAAATTTCTTGACCACCTAAACAACTATTAGCTTCTGAAAAATTACTGTGTTTCATATCTCGGTTCTTTTAAAAATGGAGTCACTTAATTGCTGGGTGTCGTAAATTAAATTCTAGCTTTTAAGTCTACCGTTCTATTTTACTTGAAAACGTATCCACTACCAGAAATCCTTCAAATTGAGTACTTCTCGCGTCCAGCGTAAACTGCTGATGAAAGCAATGTTCCCGTGTTTAACTAATTAAGCACATTATGAAGACGCATGGGGGAGTGAATGTATAGAGCCTCAGCACTAGCTGCAGGTGAGTGGTCAGCTTCACGCACCGGCCGCTTTACCTCCGGGGAAATATCGCCAGGTACCCATTGGATAGGAGAATGTGTGGGCCACAGAACCGGTCTTTACGACGCGGAGAGGAGATAATTCTTTACCCTACCGGGACTCGAACTCCGATCCCTCGGCCGTACAACCCGTAACCAGTCGCTATACGGACTGCGCTACCTCAGACTACTGGAAAAGTTTAATCTTTTCCATAGTTTTAATTCAAACTTGTCATGTGTGACTCCCTAATAGAAATAGCCGTTAAGGAAGAATTAGATCATCTGCAATGTAACGCCATGTAGTGGAACGAAAGGCAACCGGAAGTAGGAAACAGAGCTCTGCTTGCTGCCTGTTTCATTGTGGTTTCTTGCCTGGTTTACACTTCGGCCCTGAAGATGGGGCGATATTCCGATACGCTTGTTGACTTTCATCGGACCACACGGCGTCATATTCCAGAATTTAGCCACCGCTGTGGGAAGCTCAGATCCAACATTGTCATTAAAGAACTTTATCTATAGAACTCACAGCAATGCCGCAGGGTTCAGACCAGTGTCTGTCAAACTGTGGTCAGTGGAGGTCCAACAGATAGTCTCTGCTGTGATTTAGCCCATACACGAGGACAGTCAGTAAATAGTTCACAAAAGGAAGTAAAACAGCCGTAATTGACGTAATAGGGTTTCTATACGTATCACTACGTAGCAGCACAGCCCAGCTTCATGACAGTCCAGGTAGCACACGAGAATGCACATGTTCAGAGGCTGGTTTCGGTAATCAAAATGGCGACCATGCTTGATGGGTATACTACTGAGGAGCATAATCCCGTTGTGCGTTTTCTGTGGGCAAAAGGACATGCAAAGAATATTCATAAAAATATTTCCTGTTTACGGTGGGAAGTATTTGCCGCGTAAAGCACTTCGCAACTTTGTCGAGAGATTCTCTCAAGGACGTTAGAAAGTCACAGATGAGGCCCTACTAAGTCGCCCTGTTAAGATTGCGACAGAAGCAACTGTGCAGCAGGTGGAACAGTTTATTCGAGCTGACAGTTGAATAACGGTAGACAGTGTAGCGATAGAACAAGTGTATTAATGTTGGTGGAGGATATGTCAAGAAATAATTTTTTCTCCAGGTTCGAATATCCCATGTTCTACGTTTTATATCCATTTGTGACCAATTTACTGACTCTCCATGGTAGCAATAAAATAACTTAAATAGAGAAAATTGTGATGATTCAGTGTTAAACAATTTTGCTTTAGATGGATGTAAAGAAAGTGGTTAATAGCAACTTCAACCGTAATTTTTCTCCTATTCCCAGATAAGAAAATCCTAATTCCGTTTTCTTTTCAGCTAAGGCGAGTGTTATGATTAGCCAAGTGGTTTGCGCGTGCGATGACTGCCCATGTAGTGCCCGAAACTGCCAGAATATTGAGAAGCATGTACAAGGAGCATTCTGTCTATGTGCACTAGTGATTAGAGTGTTACTGGGCTACCGTTTGGCAGGAAATCCATTCCTATTGTTAGCATGGTCATGTACTTCAACAATCATTTCCAGTGCACGGTCAAGAGGCAATATGAGTTTTATTTTCTGACGCCCACAAACTTCTTTATTTTACTGAAATTATACTAGAAACGTCTTGTAAATGTAGGCCTTCACAGATATTCTTCTGTTCATATTCCATTTATTATTATTTTATAATATTATGGAGACAATTCCAAGCATCATGAGTTTTGGTTTGGAAGCATGTGAGAGATGTATACATGAGTGTGAACACGTCACTTGGAGAGTCGCCGAGATGGGAAAACAACCAGACCTAGGGACGTATAGTACTTATTCTTCCTGGTTTAAGACTGGAGTATTAGGGAAATGTAGGGGAAACTTCATAGGGAACGATGTTTCATGCATATTTTTTGTTCATTTCGGCATATATTTTTAAAATTTATAAATACAAAAAAGGCCCAGGCAATGTGCACCCGGCCCTCTGTAACTCTTTCTAATAAACATCTTATTCTATCACAGCAGTCGCACAGCGATTTTTTAATATATATCTTAACATTTTGTGCATTTGCTTATTTTTTTAATACATTTAGGAATTTTGTTTGTGAAGTAACAGACCCCTTGCATAAATATTTATTCATCTAGCCTCAAGAGCTCTGTAAGTGACTTTGGGATACTTTTTTGATGTTACCAGGCAAAATGTGCATCATTGTTCCCCTTTGGTCTTATACACATACATATTGTGCCATCTTGTAACGGATCACGGGATCAAAAGTAAATACTTTCGAAACTTGTCAATAGATGGTACCCAATTTTTTCTTTAGCAGCTGTCTCTATATCTCAAGATGGCTGCTCAGTTCATAAGGAGAGTGGTAAGTTCCTTCATATTTAATTGTATTGCTTTGTGAATTATAACAATCCTTATAATATGTACACAGTCATAAATGTTTAAGAAATTTCTGTGCTGAATAATTACATTGTACTCCTTTGTGACTTAAAAGTTAATATTTTGTTGTTGTGATCTTGGTCACGTTAAGGCTCAAATTACACTCGTTTAATTATTTTTGTGTTTCGTTTTCCGCGTTTGAGGCCTACGTGGAATTCAAAATATGGCAGACATGTCTTTCGAAGTACATATATTTCAAATATGGCCTAATTTAATTATTTACTTAGGTGTGATATGTTAATTAATGTTAAATGGTTTGCCCTTATAATAGGCCGCATTCTTTCATGTTTTGTAGGTGTCAAATGGTGCCCCATTGGCTCGCTATTATAGCAGCGAAGTACGGAAAGTAACGATCATACCTGGTGATGGTATCGGACCCGAAATTTCTGCTGCTGTACAGAAAATCTTTTCTGCTGCTAATGTAAGAAAGTAGTTTTAGTTGTAGGTTTCTAATTTTATTTTATCAGGTAACATTATAGGTTACATAACTTGCCTTGCCTTTCTGATAACTTTCAGGTTATGTCATATATAAGCTGTTTGCATGATCACATTTGTTTGTAACTGTTGCAGTCACTTAAATGAGTTACACAGTGTTTACACAATTGAGTTGCTAGAAGAAAGAGAAGTACATTGCAAGTACAAAATTTGTACTTTTATAGCTTTCTATGTTGATATTGATAAAGAATTATTAAAGATTTAAGTCATAAACAGATGAATTCATGTGTTAACATTTGCAGACATGTTTATGGCACAACACTTGAGATTATATCTCTAAAATTTAATGTAGTCTGAACCTGTAGCATATAAAATTTGGGCTGTCAGTTGCAAACGTCCTACCTTGGCAGCCCAGGTTCACTTCCATGTGAGGTCATACAGGATTTTTGGTGGTGGTGGTGGTGGTGCAATCTGTGGAATGCAAATTTGCAAGGGAAACCGAAGTACTTGAGGAAACCTGCCCCAGTGGTGTCACCTTTTCAGCCACAAATCACACATGACCTGACCTGGGCTGCCTCGGTTGGAAGCCAGTGATTAACTTAGCTGTGGCAAGGCCCAGTACTTTGAGTAACCCTGCCACACGTTCCTGTTGCCTGGGTTTCACGTGTGATTACAGATGGATACATGGCCCCAAGCTGTATGCCAACACGTTATCCATTTTGTATGTTCTGCAATATAGGTGCCTATTGAGTGGGAGTCCGTGGATGTCACTCCTGTACGAGGGCCTGATGGCAGGTTTGGCATCCCTCAGGCAGCAATTGATTCTGTGAACAAAAACAAAGTGGGTTTGAAAGGTCCTCTTATGACACCAGTTGGTAAGGGCCATCGCTCATTGAATTTAGCATTAAGAAAGTAAGTATTTTCAACTTTCTGTTATATGTCTGTGAAACATATGCCTTTACCATAATTCACATAAAGTTAAAGTTGTCCTAAATTATAAAATATTGTTGACACCATCCAGTGTGATTCAATTTGTAGATATTTACTGTCTTTACATGTTTCGGTCAGCTGACCATCTTCAGAAGGAATGAGATCAACATGTTCAGAAATTACTCTCACAGAGTTCATAATACATATTTAGAAGTGTTTATATGAAAAGTTATGCACAATTATTTGAATTAAAATCTTATTGATGTCTGATATTTTAGATCTTGAACGAATATGGTTTGCCTCCTTGTGCCTCTTCTGTTAAAACAGGAAGTTGGGGTATTATTTGGAGTGCCCAAAGGTCCTTGCAGTGATGCCCCCTTTTTCTTACCTTATGGTTCTGTATCGGTGTGAAGTCTAGTTGTTTTCTTTTTACTGTGTTTTGAGGCAATTAACAGTTATTCTGTAATTTAGTTTTACTAGTGTAAGGGACCACAATGAATAAAGTTAAGTTTGAAGTTGTCCCTTTAATTAATTAAGCACCATGCTGTGAAGATATATCAGGAAGTGGAGGTATAGCCCCACCATTCTTGACCTTGGCACTAGATGAAGATGAGTGGTCAGTCTCACTTACCTGCTGCTTTACATCCCAGGGAAAGTGCCCCCTGGTACCTATTGGATAGGCTGGTTGGCCCCCAGAACCAGTCTTGACGCTATGAAGAAGAGAAAAATCAAACCCGGGCCATCCAGCTATAGAAATAAAATAAATATTTGCAGATATGTGTTATCCGTTAACCATAAAAAATCTAAAATAAATTGTATTTTGTGTCATGAACTGTTCACAGAATTGCCATGGTTATAAATGTCGTTGATTTTAAATAACAGTAGCCAAGGGCAGTGTAGCAATTTTGGCGTGTTGACTACACACTTAAAATCAGCAGTTACAGTGTGCTGTATTCTGTAATTATCTGACTGAAAGTAAATGGCTGTTCTGGGTACTTTTCTGGCCAGTAGTAGAAGGCAGACTCATGATTTTAAAAAGATTCAACAGTAGCACTTGTCTGAGTCTGCTGCTTCTCTTCATGGATTTATGAGAATGTACAGATTTATACACCTTAAATAAATTCAGTCCATGGTAAAATTAAAAAAAAAAAACTGCATCCGAACCCTATACATGAATGGAGTGTATGTTGTACCTAATTATATTTTGACTTATGCAGCATTATAATCCATACAGTATATTAAATTCTGTGTTATCCTGTTACATGTAAAGTCTTCATCTTGAATTTTGAGGAAACATTGGTTTGGTGTCATCTTTTTGTGATACCAGAACTAATATTCACATATAGGAATCTTATATATTTAGTTAATGCCAATTTACCATATCAGTTAACTCTTTAAGTGGGGAAATGTGTGTGACATTCCATACTTTTAATTATGATTTGAAAAATGAATTGTGAGTCCACTTAATATGACTGTTAACTGAGAATAATAAATTCTTTAGATAGTAACATTTGTGTTAATGATTGATTTTCCAAGTTCTGCATTAAATTTTAAATGAGGTTTATGAAATACGAGGGTCGTACTGAAAGTCATGAGCAAAAATTTTTTGTAAAGTAAACATGCTTTATTATTGACAAACCAAATACACCTCCTCAGTCTACAGACCTTTCTTTATTTTTCCACATAATCGCCACTTCTTTGTACACATTTCTTCCAGCGTTCTGGGAGTTTGAAAATTCCGCTCAGCCATCCGAAGACACTGATGCACTGCTTTCTGAATTGCCTCCCTTGTCTCAAAATGTTGTCCACGCAGCCGATCCTTCACAAATCTGAAAAGATGGTAGTCTGAGGGTGCCAGATCAGGGCTATAGGAGGGGTGTGGAAGACCTTTCCACCCCATCTTTGCAATTGCTTCCAATGTGAGGCAAGCGGTCTGGGGGCGAGCATTGTAATGCAGGATGATGATGTTTCGTACCGGACACTTATCGCACAATGCACGACGGAGCTTGTGCAGCGTCTGGACATAATGAGCAGCATTGATGGTTTGCCCAGGTTCCAGGAATTTGGCCAGAATAAACCCCTCTGCATCCCAGAAGACTGTGCCATCACCTTCGCAGCTGATGGCACTGTCTTTGCCTTCTTTTTTGATGGAGAATGCAAATGGTGCCATTCCATACTCTGCCATTTCATTTCAGGCTCGAAATGGTGAAACCTGCTTTTGTTACCTATCACAATACAGAGCAAAAAATCATTGCCTTCGTGTTGATATCTCTGCAGCAGATCTGAAGTGATGGCTTTTCGCTGATTTTTGTGGTCTTCGGTCAATAACCACGGGACCCAATGAGCACAAACTTTCGTATAGCCCAAGCTTTCAATCATCTCCTGTACTGCACTGTGCCCTATTCCAGGTTTTTGGACTATTGTGTCCACAGTCACACGCCTGTCATCTTGAATGATCTCATCCACTCTTTCCTTGTTGCGTTCAGTTGAGGCTGTTCGAGGAAGACTGCTCCGAGGCTCATCTTTGATGCTGGTGTTCCCATCTTTAAAGTGTTTCACCGATATTCGAACGCTGCTCGCACCCATGCTCACACTTCCATAAGCACACTGAAGTCTCTGGTGAATTTCTGCAGCAGAGATTTCATCTTTCACAAGAAATTTGATGACAGCACACTGGCAAAACGACATATCGTCGCCCATTTTATTAGGAGTGATACTGGTCACGTGATGCCATTATCATTAATCATTAATAATGATTTAAACTGTTTAATTTGACTTATGATCTTTTTCTTCTTTCTTGTTTGATATTTATTGCTTCTTGTCCTTTCAAAGCCAGGGCAACCTTATAACATCTTACCTGTTTTTCTGGTACCATATGGATAAAAGATCGAATGGGTCCCAGAGCCTGTGTTGACATGATGGCAGATATGCTTAATCTTTATATAGTTATATCTCTCATGTTTTATATATGGATAGATCAATATACTGCCATCGTCATAAGATCTCCCACTCTGTAGCATGGTCATCTGTGAAACGCTTTGTTTCACTTCAGTTTCTTAATCCCAAGACAATCATTAGGACTCCTTGGATTGGGGGTGAGCCCATCACAAGGCCACTGCTTACACAGGACAATACAAACACAGAATAAACGCACACAGGCATCCATGCCTCAAGTGGGATACAAACCCACGATCCCAGTGTTCAAGTAAGCGAAGACTTTTTATGCCTTAGACTGTGCAGCCCCTGAGATCAGCATTGTAAAATATACCATAAATAAATAAATTCAGTGTAAAGTTTTCTGCTGTGTGTTACTGGTTGCATCATATCTCTATACACACTGGTATGCTCTTGCTGGAGAGTCTTTGTATCATTAGTGATATGAACCACAATACACAAGTTATACTTCCTTATAAATCGTAATGATTTCTTCTTGCAGAGAATTCAATCTGTATGCAAATGTACGACCTTGTCGATCTTTAGAAGGATATGAGACCCTCTATGATAATGTTGATGTTGTGACCATCCGTGAGAACACTGAGGGTGAATACTCTGGCATTGAACACGAAATTGTGGATGGAGTGGTCCAAAGTATCAAGCTGATCACAGAAGAGGCATCCAGAAGGGTTGCTGAGTTTGCGTTCACGTATACAAAAACGAATGGACGCCAAAAAGTTACAGCTGTACACAAAGCTAATATTATGTAAGTAAGAGAGGCACACGTCGTTACAGCCTGTAATTTGAATTAAAAATGCCTTTGTTATAAATTTGTTTCTTTTGGAATGTAAAATACTAAATGACTCTTGGAGTTAATGAGAGATATAAAATTGCGTTGTGGAAATGTTAACATGTTTAATTCTTTAAATCACAGTGGTTACTGTATGTACCAGTACTCTAATAAAAATATTAAATATTATTTACATCAGGCTTGAAAGGGTCAAACATGTTATAATTCATAATATCAGTATTATATCTATTTGTGTATAATTTCATTAGCTCATTACTACTAGGTAATGTTTCAGATGTGACCCAACAGCTGAGTATAAATGTTTTTGATTTTAGATGTACAGGAATAAAAGATAGTTTTTCAACTGCCATCGCTGCAATTGGGAATCATCTTGGAAGATTTTTCTATATTAGCACCATTATGAGACTGGAACAACAGAGTATGTTATTATAAATGGCAGCATTTTGTGTTCTTTTTATGTGTAAACTGTAAATTTAATTTATTTCACAAAGCTGTAACTAATGTTTCTTCCATTAATAAAGTGAAAGGCTCAGCAGTGGGAAACCGGCATCTAACCTCTTGAGCTGTGGTGCAGTAGAGATATATTATCATGTTTCTCTGACTAATTTTTGTGGTCAGCATAAAATATTTCATGTCTATAACTAACTGTGTTTATGATAAGTACTTCTCTGTCCCATTCATTTCAACTTCCTACTGATATCCTGAAATTTAATCACCATACAGATTCCTCTTTCCTTGGAATGACCGGAGCTCTGGTTCATAACCTTCCTAATGTGTTATCCAATGTGTTGCACTTGTCATAGAAACAGACTTAAAGAAATGTCTTGATGTAATGAAACCGTGCAATTTGTCATGTTACAAATTATAACATTTCTGAATGCAGCCCACCACTAATCAGTCTGTGTCATCTGCAGGAGAATGTCTGATGGCCTTTTTCTTCATTGTTGCCGGGAAGCAGCAGAGAAGTTTCCTGATGTGAAATTTGAAGAGAAATATTTGGACACAGTGTGTCTTAATATGGTACAGGATCCAACACAGTATGATGTGCTAGTCATGCCAAATCTGTATGGAGACATTTTATCTGATATGTGTGCTGGTCTGGTTGGTGGACTGGGCCTGACGCCTAGTGGTAATATTGGCCTCAATGGAGCTTTGTTTGAATCAGTAAGTTCTTGCACTTTAGTACATCTCTCACCAGGTTGATTTCACTTTTATGTAATGGCCCCAGACTGCAGAGACATTAGCATGTTCTTCTACCTCATGTCTCTAGGAGACCTCTGAGCAAAATTAGGCAAGTAGTTACTATAGGATTCTGACGATGGTGTATAACACACTGATATGTTAGGTTTTTGGACTTTATCCATCGTCCTGGTTTTTAAGATAAATAAAAACAGTGATTGAGGCTAGCTCTTTCTAACGGACCCAACTGAATAGGGTTTTCCTTCACCTGAGGACGGAAACAGATCCAGTTTCCGAAACGTCGTGTTTTTATTTGTTATCTTAAAAACCAGGACGATGGATAAAGTCCAAAAACCTAACATATCAGTGCAAAATTAGGCAAGTTTCCCACCCAAGTAGTTTCCAATTCCTCCGGTAGATGGGGAAAGTATCAGGGACCACTACCGGAGAGGGCCGACCTCGCTGGCAGAAAGGGGCTGATAGCAAGCACCAGTACTGGAAGGGCATGGCGACTAGTTAGAATAATTAAAAGTGGAATGCACAATAGATCAATAAATGGTCGCAGTGCATGGGGTAACCCACCCCCTCCGAATAATAATAATAATAATGTGTTCTTCTACAGAAGATCATGCTTAATCCAACAGAAATAATGTTTCAGGTATCAGTGTTTCTTGAAACCTGACATTGTTTCTTGTTTTTATTTAACACTGTCAGTATCCCAGACTATATAGCCTTGAATAATTTACATTAGACTGCACATCTTTTTACCCTCATGCAACTTACTTTTATTATACAGGGTGTTTCAAAAAGAGCTTTACAACTTTGAAAGCTTATATAAATTTATACAGAGGACACACAACATTTTGAACTGTCATAATGTAGCAAAACACAACAAGTTTTACCTCGGATAGTTATGGTTCAATGTGACTTCCGTTGGTAATGCGGCAGACGTCCTACCTGTAGTCAATTCGAGTTTGGAGCTCAACAACATTTGCAGACAAAGGTGGTACGAACACTCGATCTTTAACGAATCCCCATAAGAAAAATCCAGGGGAGTAAGATCCGGGGAACAAGGTGGCTATGCTATCGGCGCCACTCTACCAATTCACTGACCTGGGAAACGGGTTTTGAAGTACTTGTGCACTTCTCCAAGGTAATGAGGGTGTGCGCCTTCATGCTGGAAGCAAATGCACCCTTCTTGGTCATCTTCATCTAACTGTGGAATGAGGAACACTTGGAGCACGTCCAGATATACGATACCAGTAATGGCTGTCTCCATGAAGAAGGGGCCGTATACTCTTTTTTTGCTGAGGGCGCAAAACATGTTCACCTTTGGGCTATCACAAACATGTTCCAGGGAGACACGTGGATTTTCACTGCCCCAGATCCTGCAGTTGTGGTTATTGACCTTACCACTGACATGAAACATCACTGAAAATTGTGGAGTCCAGAAACTTCTCATCGTCTTGTATCCGATGAAACATTTGCATACAGAATTCCTTATGAACCACCTTATCTGCATCCGTAAGGTGTTGAACGATGGATAGTTTGTACACTTTTAAGTATAAACGTTTTTGTAACACTTGCCACACAGTAACATTTGGAATACCAGTTTCCCGAGACGCACATCGCGTTGACTTTCATAGACTTCGAATGAAGCTCTCCCTAATCTGTTCCACTGTAGCATCAGAAACACTTGGCCAACCGGGTGGCTTGGCATGGCGCACAGAACATCCGGTCTGAACAAAATTCCTGCGCCAGGAGTAAATTCTATGCCTGCTGTGAGGTTCCTTGTGATACTGAGTGAAAAATTTCCTTTGAACTTGTGTAGCAGACTTCGTTTCTTCGAACTGAAACACACAAGGAGCACGCTCTGCACCTGTGAAAGTAGCCATCTTGATTTCAACTGCGGGATCGCTCACGGTGGCGGTATTGGGTACTACACTACCACGTGCATGAAATTCGATGTGTTTTGTTACATTATGACAGTTCAAAACGTTGTGTATGTCCTCTGTATAAATTTAAATAAGCTTTCAAAGCTGTAAAGCTCTTTTTGAAACACTCTGTATATGGTATGCTTAATGTATCAGTCAACACAACAGTTCTGTAAGAAACAAATCAGTACTACTGTATTAGTTTTTGTATATTGTTTGGAAGTATTGCTACATGTTTTTGTGTGGAACTATAGAGTGTTCAGCTGTAGAGGAAACCTGACAGCAGTATAGAGCGGCTAGAACGTTTCTCTGCGACTACCATGCCCTTCCCCGCTAGGGAGAGTGCAGTCATGTCGCTGATTCCCTCACATCAGTTTCTGTACATGCACACATTTATAAGAATGCTGTAAAAAGATAACACAAACTTACCGTGCTTTATAACAGGTGCTGAAAGTGACCCCTTCTGCTTTCAAACATGCCTCGCATCGCATAAATAAATTAAGCAACAACTGAAGGTGCTGCACGATAATTGAACCAATTATGCATGTCATTTCATTCCGCAGAGCTTCAGTGCTGCGAGGATTATTCTTGAGGACTTTTCCCTTTAGGTTTCCCCAAAGATAAAAATCGCAAAAACTGAGATCTGTATTCTTACATTTTGTGCATTGACATTGCTACTAACATGAAACCACGCTTCATCAGTCATGAACAGAAGCTGTGGATCCACAATTCCATCGTCCACATTTTGCAGCAGCCAATTGCAGAAACAAATTCTTGCTGCATAATCTGATTGTTTCAGCTCATGCACAACTGGCGAAATTTGATTAATTTTGTGGCTGTGAAAGCAGAGCCTAGTGAAACACGGTTTCCTGTGCTAAGCATCTTAATGATTTTTGAGGACTGATCTGTAGTTGTGCCTCAGTATCCAGAACCTCTTCTTCAGTCTGCGCAATCCTCTTTTATTGCTTCTTTATGTCAAACACAACCTGTGGCCTACCACTTTTTCACAGGTTTGGATACACATGACTTTGTGGGAACTGGCAAATCAGGATATTTACGATAAAACTTAGAGTTACATTTTCTGTGTAAGTTTTTTTTTCCCCTTGCAAAAGTTTAGACAATAAACACATGCTGTTCAGTAGTGAACTTTATTTCAATCACCCATCGACACCTCTAACACAGACTGGCTATTAATGTGATTTACTGCAGTGACAAGATCAGAGCACCTGATGGCGTGCATTTATCAGCACAAATGGCTCATTCTCCTATTGGCAGTTACAGCAGCAATCTACGAGAAATGTTGTGTCCACTCTATGCTGCTGCAAGGTTTCCTCTATCATTGAATGCACTATATTTAAAAGTGTGTTACGTTGTATGTTATATGTGAGTGTCCCACCTTTCTGTTATTTCCTCAGTGTAATTCTGTCTGTACAAAAAGAAAACTCTTTCACCATAGTCACTCAAACTACTGCAACAAAATAATTGAATGTATCACCATGTAGAATGTGACCACACAATGTTATAGATACACTAAGAAATTAAAAAGAATATGCTGACTCCCAGCAAGGCCCTGTAATATACAGCATACATTATTTTACACAACAATAAAAGTAAACAGAAGAACTTCAATTTTAAATTTTAATTTTAATGGTAATTTGAATTTCTAAACGAAATAATATGCCAATAATTTGCTTTCATGTTCTTTCATTCGTCAGTAATCTGTCAAGTTGTCTCGTGTTGGGTATGTCACGCGACAGATAAATTCACATGGGTCTCGGATTCAGCGAATCTTTATTGGACACTCACACTTATACACTGTACAATTATCACCTTAATTGTATTCCGCAGCGGCTACCTTCCAACCGTCTTGTATGGCAACTAGATCTCAACTATCTTCAGCGGCAGCTTCCTGAAGACTGACTTCTGTATTTCTCAGCGTCTATCCTGAGACTGGCTTGGCGAATGCATTCAACCCCTTTTTATAACCTCAGCCGCTGCTATGCAAACGACCCTCTTTTGTCTATCACCAGGGATACGCTTTGTTGATACTGCAATTCCTACGCAACAGCCAACTGTTGGGGCTACAATACTGCTATTGTCGCTACCTATGCAACGATCTGTTCTAGCGTTTCCATAGAAGTGACTCTTCTGGATTCCAAACATGTGACATTGCTCCCTTCTAAAGGTTGTTCGTCCCCGAACAGCCTAAAGATTCTTCCTCTCTTCCATTTCCGCGGTGTTCTGCTGGTATCTTTCTGCACTGTTCATCCAACCGCATCTGCCCCTCTCTTCAGTGGTGCTCGCCCCGAGCACTCCCGTAGCCGAGAATTTGTCGATTCTGTCGCCTCACATTCATTCTTCACTCATTCAGTCTTACTTCACCCTTGCAGAGGGCCGGTACTTCAGTTCCTCCCATGGGGGCCATTTTCCTTTTTCCGCTTTGGAGGGGGTCGACCCCTCCACATAGTCCAATTTTTGTTCTGTCGTAATCCGACAGAAGATCTGACAATTCATTTCATGATCTTCATGCTGACAATCTCGTAGATGGTCTTCTTACAAATTATCCCTCCTAGGTGCGATCGCTTTCCTGATCTACACCCTCCGATGGCGTCCTTGGTTGGCACCTTTTTCTTCTGGCATAGTGGCTGTGTGCCGCATGTGTTCTTTATTTCAGTTCTTCCTTTCCAGGTTTCTTGTTCGACATTGACCCTGGTTGAATATTTGTTTACGAGGTCTCCCTTGCGCCATGTCGCAAGGGACAACAGGTCCACAGTTTCTTCCAAAACAGTTCCCCCCCTTAATGCACTCTAAAGCTTTCTCCTTCAAATAAAAATATCCTCTTCTGTCCTCAAGGTCATCCAGCATCTTCTTACGTCTTCTTCCTCGTCTTCTGGTCACTTCTATCCGCCCCTCTATCTTTCCTTTGTCTCCAGAGGGAACATCTCGCATACATGGAATCTCTGTTTTTGGAAAGAGACTATCCAGGAAAAGTGATAATGTGGTAGTTTTTCCATTTGCTTTCCACATCGCAGTACAACAGCCCTTCAAACCACTCTGGTCACGCCTGTTGCTATACGAACTTGAACCATCTCGAGCATCATTTGCTCTGTGCTTCAAGTCGCTGCTGATGACGCTGCTTCTGGCATCAGTTTTTGGTTTTTGGTGTCTCTCTTCGTCTGATGCCTCCCCTTTGACCTGTCCAGCAAGGGAGGCCCTGCCAGTAGCTACGCTACTGCTGGTATAGCTCTCAGGGTCCTTGGCATACTCAAACCCCTCACTATGATAAGGTGGAGACACCAACGAGGGGGGCTTTCATATATACCAAGAAATTAAAGAGAATAACACTGACTCCTAAGAAAGCCTCATACTAAACGATATACACCATTATGCCAGAAAAATAATTATAAATTCCATGTTTTATGCTAATTGCGTTGTTTTATGTTTAAACATACTTTGTAATTTAAATTTAATAGTTAATATTGTAACATGTCTTCTGTGTGACACAACATGAATAAATTGCACGGATCATCGGATCGGAACGAATTCTTTTATTGGACACTTATTTTGTACACACACTCATACGATTATTCACAATTTCAGTATAACAGTTACTCCTTCTGCAATAGTCGAAGCCAAACTGAAGACTGACTACGACTGACTGATCTTTTCGAAGGTCAAACACAAACTGAACTCGTCTCTTGTTGAAGCTGGAGTTTTATAACCTTGTCTTGGACGTTGTTATGTAATGAACCCTCTGTTTTCCTTTCTTCTTCGGAGAAACGCATTTGTTGTTTGGGCTGTTCCTATGCAGTGGCCCACTGTTATTGCATTTCCATGGAAGTATCCCTTTCGGATTCATGGCACACAGTAATATTATAACGCAAGCCGAACAAAAATTTATAAATCACCAATCTGGATCCATATCAGTAAATAACCAATAATGAGTACATGTTCATGTAATGATTCCCTGATGATAACCTGACAGGGTTGAAACACGTAGCAACACTTTCACACAAGAAATGAACACTAATACAGTAGTAGTGAATTATTTTTTATAGAATTATTGTGTTGATGGGCACATTAAGAATACCATATGTGATGAAACACAACATGATGCAAACAGTAAATTTAGTTTCATTATTTGATTGCTTTTTCTCATTCCTGCCGACACTGAATGAGGATTCTGTTCTGCTGTTTGATGAATATCTGCTTCACTGTTCAGTATGACCAGTGGATTCTGCAGGTGTGTAGTTTGTTAGATACTGCATTTGCCTGAATATAAGATTACACTCTCTTGAAATTTTAAATTTTCAGGAAAATTGTTTTTATCAGTATCAGAGTTGGCAAGGCTTTCCATTTCACTACATTTCTACATCTTTGCTTCGGCATTGTTTCAGCCCTAGAAAGGTGTTGTTAGCGCATGGAGTTGGCACTATGACAGTCCAAACCTTTTACAACTCTTCAAGGGATGCTATGGTCCTCTCTAGCCATTTCAGTAGAGTGACTGATTTATTGGGGAGACCGATTCATTAGCATGTTATGACTTGCTTTTCGCATCTGGACAGAAACAACTGCCTTGTTTTGTTACCTGCAGCTTGGGTGACCGGAAAAGGGACAAGGCCACCACGGGAGGCAAGTCTGTAGTTTGCCGAAGATGTAAATTTTGTTTTGCTGATAGTATAGCTGTTATAAAAGTGTCTTCAGAAGGGTGTAATTGGACCATAAACTAAGAAATAACCGCTTTCACATGTGGGGTACCAGGTTCTATATCTTTGGATCTCTTTATTCTCAAAGTTCGTTATTTGATTGTCTAGTGCTGATTGCATGATGGATTTGGCCAGTTAAAATCAGCCAGTAGGAAACTATTCTTGTCTGGGAGAGAGGCCGTCGATCAAATCCTATACAGGGGATGAAGCGACGCTGCCGCAGGATAGAATTTTCAGAGGGACTTGGCATTTTGAATTCATCGGAGGCATTCATCGGGCTGCACTCTCCAAGTTTATCTAAATTTATCAGTCTTTATTTGGTTTATTAATCTTTGATAGTAATAAAAGGGCACATTACTCCGTACTTGCTAATGAAGTTATAGTATTTCGCTTCTGAATAGACAATTTGTGGAGAGCAGAAATAGTGTCATTGATTTCTAGCAGTGGACTGGCTTTAAATGTGCAGTTTCTCCATTGCCTCAGTTATTACTGTAACACGATCCTGATAAAGAGTCAAGTGATTTACCAAAGCCGGCAATTAAATACAAAGATAGAAAGGGGGATGGTTACAACACATTGAATTGTTCTTTTGATTTCCTCCACAGTTTAACATTTTCTTCGGTAATGCTGAATTTCTGTGCCATAGTGCAGCATTTTTTCTTCTGCATACTTCACCACAATTTCATAGTTCATGTCAGCTGCAACATGCTCCTTTCAGTATATGTGACACATTTCAACATTATCATCCATGATTTATGCTATGGTATTCAGCTGCTCTGTCCATCACAGTGGCCACATGGTCTAAGGCTGTCTTCGCTTGCTTGAACACTGGGATTGTGGGTTCAAATACCATTCAAGGCATGGATGTATGTATGAATTTATTCTGTGTATATGTTGTTCTCTGTGTAGGTAGCGGCCTTGCGATGGGCTGATCTCCCATCCAAGGAGTCGTACTACCTGCCTTAGGATTAAGAAACTGAAGTGAAACAAAGTGTTTTCACACATGCTCTATGCTCCAAAGTGGGAGCAACAGGAAAATAGAAAATGGGGGGGAGAGAAATTCTACAGTTTTAATCTGACTCAGATGAATGTGCATGTAATACACTCGTTAAAATTTCAACCTTCAGATTGCTGCCAGTATTATATGTTCTCACTGAAGCCACGGATCATCTGCATATTATGAATCGTGCATTGTGTGGATTAGAGCTAGTAATAAAGACACTCTTTGACCTTGAAGTGAAAGAGACAGAAAGCTACAGAACAGACAATACCCATCCAGAAACAGTGTAAAAACATTAGTTCGGTATTCTCTAAGCATGCAGATGTGAGACAAGCTTAACCCTTCCGCGACGGATAGTATTTAAATCTTTTCCTACCGCCAAACCGACGGGGTATTTAATTAATAAACAGAAAACTGCACTTATCCATAAAAAATTTAGTAACTCTCGCAAAAATAGGTATATTGAGATAAAATTTTCACAGAAATATTCATAATGAAACGAAGAACAAAACTATATATATATATTTTTTAAATATAATTA